>NC_082722.1:16755603-17055603 GCF_030144855.1 Hypanus sabinus | reverse complement strand
TCTTTAGGATTTGATTTCACTGGTAAATTTCAGAGACAGTTAAGAGTCAACAGCCTAAAAACTTTTTGCAAAATTGACTAAACCCAGTGCTGCAGGTGAGATCAGTATATCATTAAGGAGATCTCCAGGCAGCTGCATTTATTGTTGAGCACTCATGAAGTTGGATAAACAAATTTTTGAAGCAAAATTATATCAAGGAAGAATGTGGAAGTACAAGAATTGGAACAGGCTGTAAGTGAAAAGTTTCTAAAACAGCTTTGGGCATGTGATGAGATGGAGAACCATTTGCAGGTTTAATCAAAAGGCTGAATTTTTTTTTGTTGCCACCTACATTGAGTTGGAAAATGGTGCTGAAAAGCTATATTTGAATGCTGCTGAATTATGTATTGTTTCCTCAGTAATAACAGGCAAGTTCCCGGAGGAATGGTGAGTACTAATCTTACTCCTTTGTTCAAGAAGGGAAATGTGAATCTAGTAAATTTATAGCCAATAAACGTCAAGACACAGGGAAGCAATTGGAGACAATTCTTGGGAATAGGATTTGTATGTATTTGGAAAAATATGGCCTAATTAAGGACAGTCGTGTATCTTTTTGCAGGGCAGATCATGTCTCACTAACTTGAGTGTTGAAGGGTGATGGTAGGGCAGTGGATGTTGTCTTCATTGAATTTAATAAGATATTTGATAAGGTTCCATGTGGTGGCTATTCCAGAAAATTAATATAGTTTGGTCATGGCTTGCTCATGAAAATAGAGGATAGTGATGGTATTATTGTGGCTGAATGGTATGACAACTTGTGTTGCAAAGTGATCGGTGCTGGGGTGTATGTTTGTGGAATATGGAAATAACCACATTATAGATGCGGGAATTGTTGAGTGTTCAATAGGTATATATTGAAGGCTGTTAAGTGACAAAGCAGAATACAGATCAGTTACAGAAATGAATAAATAGAATTTAATTGGGGAAAATTAATGCAACACACAAAATGCTGGAGGAACTCAGGAGGTCAGGCAGCATCTATTGAATAAATAGTTGACATTTCAAGCTGAGACCCTTGTTCCGAACTGAGAAGGAAGGGGGAAGATGCCAGAATAAAAAGGTTGGGGGAAGGGGAGGAGGATAGCAGTAGGTGACAGGTGAAGCCAGGTGAGTGGGAAAGGTTAAGGGCTGGAGAAGAAGAAATCTGAAGTTTCCTATCAGAGAAAGGGAGGAGGAGGGGACCCATGGGGCATGATAGGCAGGTGAGAAGAGGTAAATTGATAGAGTGAGGAAGAGGGTAGGGATGGAATTATTTTTTTTTAACCAGAAGGAGAAATTGAGTTGGATGCCACCCAGACAGAATATGAAGTGTTGCTCCTTTACCCTGCAGAAATTGGAGAGGAGTGGGAAGGTAAAAATGTTTAGTGGTGGATCTCTTTAGAGATGGCAGAAGTTGTGGAGAATAGTGTGTTGGAACTGGAGGCTGATGGGGTGGTAGGTAAGGGCACAAGGAACTTTATCACTGTTAGGGCAGTGAGAAGATAGGTTAAGAGCAGCTATTCAGGAAATGGAGGAAGTGCAGGTGAGGGGAACATCGATAGTCCTGAATAGTCATTGACAAGGTTCTTAACAACACTGTACAGAAAGATTTTGAGGTCTGTGTCTATAGCTCCCTGAAAGTAGCCACGCAAGTAACTGCAATGGTAATAAAGAATGCTTATAGCATGGTTATCTTCATTGGCAAGACACTGAGCCCAAAAGTCAGGAAGTCATGTTGCAGCTATATAAATACTTAGATGCACTTGGAGTACTGTGTGTGCAATTGATGCAGTAGAGGGATAGTGAAATGCTAGCTGGATTTGAGGATATGAGCTATAAGGAGAAATTGGACAAACATGTTTCCTCTGGAGCTTGTAAAGTGAGAGAAGAGCTGATTAAAAATGTATATGATTGTGAGAGGCAAGGATAGAGTAGATGATTCTTTCACCCAGGATAGAGATGTCAGGTACTGGAGGATGCACATTTAAGTTGAGGGGGAAATGTTCAAAAATGATTTGTGGGAGAAGTTTTCTTTAGGAGTTGCCTGGGAAAAGCTGCTAGAGGTAGTGGTAGATGCATATATAATGGAGATGCTTGATGCTATTAGATAGACATGCATGGAATGGAAGAATTCATGTAAAGGCTGAAGAAAACATTCAATTCAGGTATCAAGTTCAGAGCAAGTATTCACCAAAGGGCCTGTTCTGTTCAATAGAAGGATCCTGCTGAAGCTTTTAGTCACAAAAGCCTTTTGAGCATCATTTTGGGTCATGTGAACCCATAGCAAAGGCTGCCGAGCATGCCAGTGAATTCTATCCTTTGCTTTTTTCCTGTGTGAGCAGTAATATGATTTGGTGCAATATAATAAGAACAAATTCTTTAAAAGTAGCTATAAAAGCCATATCAATCATTACACCAGGAGTGCTCAGGTGGATTCCCACTATGAGTAAATTCAGTGAGACTTCACTACAAAAGTGCTTTTGAATACATTGTGTTCACTGTAAAATCTCCCAGTCCTTCTCAAATAATACAGACCCCTCTCACTGATCGTGTGGATAGCCAGGCTTTTCCCCAGGGCTGAAATGGCTAGCACGAAGTTTTAAGGTGCTTGGAAGTAGGTACAGAGGAGATGTTAGGGGTACGTTTTTTTTTACACACAGTGGTGAGTGCATGGAATGGGCTGCCAGCGACAGTGGTAGAGGCTGATATGATAGGGTCTTTTAAGAGACTCCTAGACAGGGACGTGGAGCTTAGAAAAATGAAGGGCTATGGATAACCCTAGGTAATTTCTAAGGTAAAGAAACATTTGGCACAGCTTTGTGGGCTGAAGGGCCTGTATTCTGCTGTAGGGTTTCTATGTTTACTAAGGTGCTTTGAGAAAGTAGGCCAGTCCAGATAGATTTCTGAATTAAACTTAGACCAGTCTATAATTATAGACTTGAAGCTTGCCTGTCCTGTGCTGTTTTAAATGAAGATTTGAATAGTCATTCCAAAGTGTTTTATAAACCTCTCACTCAATGTCATTAAGACCAAGGAGCTGATATTGATTTCAGGAGGAGGAAATTGGATGTCCATGAGCCAGTCCTAATTGGGGGATCAGAGATAGAGAGGGGCAGCAATTTAAAATTCCTGTGTTATCCTTTTAGAGGATGTGTCCTGGTTCTCGCACACAATTGCCATTACAAAGAAAGCACGGCAGCACCTCTACTTCCTTAGAAATTTGCGAAGATTCGGCATATCATCTAAATTTTTGACAAACGTCTATAGGTGTATGATGGAGAGTAAGTTGACTGGTTACATCACAGCCTGGTATGGAAGCACCAATGCCCTTGAACTGAAAAACCTACAAAAAGTGCATATCGCCCAGTCCATCAAGAGAAAAGCCCTTCCCATCATTGAGAACAGCTATAGCAAGCACTGTCACAAAAAAGCAGCATCCATCACCAAGGACCTCCACCATCCATCTATCCGTAAGAACATAAGAAATGGGAGCAGGAGTAGGCCACCTGGCCATGGACTCATCTCCACCTAACTGCCTTTTCCCCATAACCCTTAAATTTCCTACTATGCAAAAATCTATCCAAGGTTATCTTAAACATATTTACTGAGGTAGCCTTAACTGCTTCATTGGGCAGAGAATTCCACAGATTCACCACTCTCAGGAAAAAGCAGTTCTCCTCATCTCCGTCCTAAATCAACTCCCCTGAATCCCTAGGCTATGTCCCCTAGTTCTAATTTCACCTATCATTGGCAGCACCTCTCTTGCCTCTAGCTTATCTAGCCCTTTCATAATTTGGTTCCTATAAGATCTCCTCTCATTCTTCTGAATTCCAGCGAGCACAGTCCCAGTTGATTCAATCTGTCCTCATAGTCTAAACACCATCTCTGGAATCAACCTGGTGAACCTCCTTTGCACCACTTCCAAAGCCATTATCTCCTTCCTCAAGTAAGGAGATCAAAACTGCACACAGTACTCCAGGTCTGGCCTCACCAGTACCATGTACAATTGCAGCATAACCTCCCTGCTCTTAAATTCAATCCCGCTAGCAATGAAGGCTAACATCCCATTTGTCGTCTTGATAGCCTGCTACACCTGCAAACCAACCTTCTGTGATTCATGCACAAGCACTCCCAAGTCCCTCTGAACAGCAGCATACTGCAATTTTTTCACAATATAAATAATAACTTCCAAAGTGGATGACCTCGCATTTACCAACATTGTGTTCCATCTGCCAATGTATTCCATTGTATCCAGGCCATGCTCACTTCTCACTGCTGCCATCAGCGAGCCTCAGGACTCGCATCATGAGGTTCAGGAAGTTGTTACCCTTCAATAATCAGGTTCACTCAGTTTCACTGCACTGTCACTGAACTGTTCCCACAATCAGTGGATTCACTTTCAAGGACTCTTCACCTTATGTTCCTGACATTCAAATTGTTCAGTTTAATATAAGATAATGCGTAGTATGTAACCTGAAATTCTTGCTTTCCAGACATCCATGAAACAAGAAAACCCATAGAATGAATGATGGAAACATGAGAACTCCAAAGACCCCGCCCCCTCCCACCACAGAAGCCACACCTGAAGTATTGACAGTCCCCCAATCCCCACCATGCAAACAATAGCAAAAGCCCCCCAAGAGACCTTGATCCAGAGTCCCATTTTTTTAAAAAACTACAGTTCATAACCCAGCATTTTGATATCTCAAACAAGCTCTTTCTCCCTCTCTACCCCACCTCCCAGCTCCTTCCTCCCCCACCCCACCCCCCCACCAAGGGAGAGGTTGCTCCTGCAACAAGAGCAGAGACCCATAACTTGGTGTTCTGATGTTACAATTTTACACATTGCTTATCTAAGCCACACCCCACCCAAACTCAAAGAGCAACAGGCTCACTCTCACCTTCAAAAGAGAGAAAGCAAGGGATCGTTCAAGTAGCGAGACCTTCTTACAGCAGCAACGCACACCTGCTGTCCTGATATTTATCTCCCATGACACTTCATTTGGTGATTTTGGGGAACCAGGTCATCTATGGGGCCATTCCCCAAAGGTGCATGTCTTCCAACCTTTCCTGGAGATGTTGAGGCACCAGGCCACACAATCAGTCTGAAACCCACTGCTTGCAAAGAGCCATAGTTTGAACTGTAGGTCACGGGCTCCAACAGTAAAGAAAAAAAGAGACGAGAAGAATAATCTGTTTCGTGGAGAAACTGGAAACGGGTCTGCAAAAACTGCTGGTGCCATTATTACTTTTTTTCCTTTTTGTATTTGCAGAGTTTGTTGCCTTTTGCACATTGCTTGTTTGTCCTGTTGGGTGCAGTCTTTCTTTGATTCTGTTGTGCTTCTTATTTACAATGAATTCCTGCAGGAAAATGAATCACAGGTTGTGTATGGTGACATGTATACATGCGGTGCCTTTAAAAAGTATTCAAGCCCCTTGGAAGTTTTCAGGTTTTATTGTTTTACAACATTGATCAGCAGAGAACGACTTTCATGTCAAAGTGAAAATGGATCTCTACAAAGTGATCTAAATTAATTACAAGGAATTGATTGCATAAGCATTCACCCCTTTCAAGTCAGTATTTAGTAGATGCAACTTTGGCAGCAATTAGCCTTGGCCTTGAGTCTCTGGATAGGTCCTCTATCAGCTTTGTTCATCTGGACACTGCAATTTTTCCCCTTTACAAAACTGCTTGAGCTCTGCCAGATTGCATGGGGATCATGAGTGAACAGCCCCTTTCAAGTCCAGCCACAAATTCTTAATTGGGTTGAGGTCTGGACTCTGACCCTGGCCGCTCTATGACATTAACTTTGTTGTTTTTAGGCCATTCCTTTGTATCTTTGGCTTTATGCTTAGGGCCTGACATGCTGGAAAACAAATCTTCTCCCAAGTCGCAGTTCTCTTGCAGACTGCATCAGGTTTTCCTCTAGGATATCCCTGTATTTTGCTGTATTAATTTTACCCTGTACCTTAACAAGCCTTCCAGGGTCTGCTACATTGAAGCATCCTCACAGCATGGTGCAGCCACCACCATTCGTCACAGTTGGGGTGATGTGTTTATTATGATATACAGTGTTTGGCCTGCGCCAAACATAGCATTTTGGTTTCATTAGACCATAGAACCTTCTTCCAGCTAACTTCAGAGTCTCCCATATGCGTTCTGGCAAACTCACCAAGATTTCATTGAGTTTTCAACAGTAGTTTGCCACTCGCTCAGAAAGCTATAACTGGTAAAGCACCTGAGCAACAGTTGTATTGCAGTCTCTCCCATCTCAACCACTGAACCTTGTAACTCCTCCAGAGTTGTCATGGGTCTCTCTTGTTGACCTCCCTCACTAGTACCCTCCTTATACTGTCTCTCATTTTTTGTCAATGGCCTGCTCCAGGCAGATTTGCAGCTGTGCCATTTTTTTCCATTTCTTGATTAACTTAACTGTACTCTAAGGGATATTCAATGTCTTGGAATTGTATCCATATCCTGACTTCTGCTTTTCAATATCTTTTTCACGGGAGTTGCTTGGAGTGTTCTTTTGTCTTCATGGTGTAGTTTCTGCCAGGATACTGACTCATCAGCAGTTGGACCTTCCCGATATGGGTGTATTTTTTACTTTAATCAGTTGAAGCACCTTGACTGCACACAGTGATCTCCATTTAACTTGACTTCCAAAACCAATTGGCTGCGCCAGTATTGATTTGCTGTGCCATATTAAAGAAGGGGGGGGGGAGCTTCTGGAATCAATTATTTTGTGTATTGTATTTGTAATTAGTTGATCACCTTGTAGAGATCTGTTTTCACTTTGATACAAGCCTTTTTCTGTTGATCAGTGTCAAAAAACCAAATTAAATCCACTGATTCAATATTGTAAAAACAATAAAACATGAAAACTTCCGGGGTGGGGGGGAGGGGGATGAATACATTTTTTTTAGGCACTGTATGTACTTTGATAATTTACTTTGAAAAACTGGAGATAAGTTACCTGCAGGAATTGTTGAACTGAAACCATGTACTACCAACACACAAAAGCCTAATGAAGAGTTGGAAGAAGTGAGAAGCAAAAGAATGCAGATGCTGGAAATAAGCAAAAAATAAAAATGTGGGGTTTACTCAGTAGGTTGGGTGTCATTCATAGAGAAAGCAACAGGTAATGTTTTGAATCAATGACACCATGAGAACAGAAAGAAGTACAGCATTGACTTGTAAAATAATCATTATAAACAGGAATGTAGACTCAAATGCAGTATCTGAAGAAGAAATTGACTTTTTAAATCAGTCACAAAAGAAAATCAACACAAATATTGCAACTACTGTTGAAGATCCAAGATTTACTTGCTTGTAGCATAGTTATCACTCTATATTCATGTTGCATAGATACATGGCCATACCAAAACAGAAATCCATTGACATCAGTCAGACTTAATATATATACTATATTATACACCTTTCTATGCCTTCTGATTCACATGCTCATCGAGATAATGTTTAAATGTGAGAGTACCTGTCGCTACTATCTTAGTACATTTCAGATGACTAACACCCTGGATGGAAAAATATCCTCTGAGCTCTATCCCTTTATTCTTTGCATTAAACCTATCATTCTAATGTGGGTAAAGTTTCCCATTATCTACCTCAGTTAGGTACAACCCCTCCCCCCCCCCCCCCCCCCCCACCAAGTTTGAGTGTACTGAAAGTCCTATCATGTGGCTTGAGTTCAAATGGTGGAAGATGCTGGAAATATTCATCAGGTTCCAGTTTCTCTGCCAAACCTGAGCATTTCCAGCATCTATTTTTGAGAAATGATGGGAAATTTGTAAATTTTGCTGTAATGCAAAGCGGTCCCACCTCAGACACTTATGACTGTTAAAATAACTGGGTTCATTTCATCCTTTTTTTAAAAGGGGTGCCATAATTTTCTTTGTTATAATGCATGCAAAAATAGATTGAAGTCAATTTTTGTAGGTATTAGTACAGCAGAATGTACTGTTGAAAAGTTTAAATGGGTAATTTGCACATTGTGGAATACCAGCAGAGATGGTGTACAATGATGAACCACAGTTCAAGCAATGCAACAGTATCAAGAATCCAGAGATTTCTCCACATCAACTTACAGGGAAGCAACTGATTGATCTGTACATGTTATCTGCACATGTTAAAAGAATATGGTCTTCCCAATGAAACAGTATTTGATTAACTACATATTTAAATAACATAAACTTAGTAATTTGTTTCTGATTTTACTCTAGAGAGAATATAATTTTTGCATGCTGGACTTTGGAATTCAACTTTTAAAGTAGAAAAATGATAATTGGAGCAAAAAGTAATGGTTTGAGGAAGAAAACGTAATTTTGAATTATTCAAAGTGTTGGGCATCAGATGAGTGAGCATGTACAAGGTTCAGTAATTGGGCCATGATAAAATGCTCCAAATCTCCAGTTTAAAGGGTTAGATCAGAAATGTAGATAAAATAATTACAGCAAGAGATTCATCTGAAGGCACTGAAGTAATGTATAAATGATGAATCTGTTTCCGACATCAACAAAGGCCAGTGCTCTTGAAGAGACTTGACTAAGAAAGCTTTATCTGTTTTTTTAATATATATATCTATATCTAACTGTAAAATGCTCTTTTCAGGGGGAAAATATAGGTAAATATGAAACGTCATGTAACCAGAATATATAGTAGCATTATCTGCTCTATGTTGTATAACACCATGTATATGAAATTCCATCATGTTAAAATGTTCAATAAAGTAAGCACCATTGTCTGAAGCTCCCACATCAGGTTTATTATCGTGGCATGAAATTTATTGGTTTGCAGCAACAATACAGTGTCAAGACATAAAATTACTACAAACTACAAATAGTGCAAAAAATTATGGGTTTATGAACTCTCATGAAATCTGATGGCAGAGGGGAAGAAGTTGTTCTTTAAACATTGAGTGTGGGTCTTCAGGCACCTGTACCACCTGCCTGATGATAATAGCACAAATAAGGCACCCCCCAGATGGCAAGGGTCTTGACTAATTAGCACCTTTTTGAGGCTCTTCCTCTTGAAGATATCCCTGATGGTGTGGGGGTGTGGGGAGTTATGCCTGTGATGGAATTGGTTAAGATGACAACCCTCTGCAGCCTCTTGCAGTCCTGTGCATTGGAGGCTCCAGACCAGGCTGTGATGCAACCAGTCAGAAGTGTAGACAGGCCATGGAGAGGAGGCTTGTTTCCATGATGTGTTGAGCTATGTTAGCAATTCTTGCAGTTATATGGTAGAGTGGAAAAAGCTTATCCTAAAATGTGTGTGTGTCTTAAGGCCCCATGATAATAGTAATAAGTGGGCATGCCCTGGGTGGTGAGGGTCCTTAATAATGGATGCTGCCATCTTGAGGCAATAACTTTTGAAAATTGATGAACTAGTTGAGTATACAACCTTCTGCAGTCTCAATCCTGCGCATTGGACTATCTTTACCAAGCAATATTGTAACAAATCAGAATGCTTTCCACCATACAAATATAGATATTTGATAAGGCCTTTGGTGACATAAATTTCCTTAAATTCTTGATGTGGTACTTTTGGCCTGGCTTCTTTGTGGTTGCATGAATATTGAGACCAGGATAGATCTGAGATGTTAGCACCCAGGAATTTGAAGCTGCTCACTCGTTCCACTTCTGATCTGTTTTTAAAAAAAAACAAACAACTGTTTTCCTAATTTCCCATTCTTAAATTCCTCGTGGTTTCTGACATTGAGGGAAAGGTTGATGTTATAACACCTTGTTAGTAAGCTATCTAATTGCTGTACTCTGATTCATTGTTATTTGAGATGGTGAAGGGGAGATGGCATTGGGTGTTGAGTTGTAATCAATAAATATGTACCGCGGACCAGTTTAATATTGACAATATTCTTGCAGACTGGCCGACCGGGGGGTGGAGGGGGTAATCACGACCGGAATATAGGTGATAAGTCAACTATAAGTCACTTATAAATGGCTAATACACTCAATTTCATTTCTAAAAGGGTTTATCTAATGTATTTAATATTAAACACACAGTGCATATTTTCCTCACATGAATATAGTGATGTCAGTTATAACTCACTTATAAGTCAATAGCATTATAACATTTTAAGTAACATTTGGATATTAAACACAGCGGATATTTTCCTCATATGAACATATAAAGTCATTGCAACACATCAGTGAGAGGACAAAGTAAGAGCCGGAGGTCCCTGTGCAGGGGCCGCAGCGATAGCAGTCCAGAGTGAGCAACTGAGCGAGAAGTGCGACGGGCGTGTGACCCCCCTCCTTGTAGGTAGGTAGAATCTATTAGCCAACAAAAGTTTTGCTGGAGGGATGACTTTCAGTAGATTGCAGTGAGGTAGCTGCTCTGCTACTTACAAAACCCTGAGCCCAAATTAGGTCATCTGCGAATATTTTGGCACTGGTTTCCCCATGAATATTTGCTGTGCTAAACAGGTTTAGAGGTAGTGCCCATCTGTCCGCTCTCCAGGCCAGTATCAACAGCACTTCTCGCCAGCTGCGTGAGATGGCCAGTTACCCGAGGCCAGCCAGTGATCCCTGGCGCTAGGGTATCACTGCATTTAGGCGACTGATGACCTCGCATGCGTTCAAGTTCAACAGTGGGCATGATAAGGAATGACGAAAGGTGCTGCTGACATATCATTTCATATCGCCAAATCATATTGTTTCCTCACAGCTCGGTACAAGTCCACAGCACAGTGGTTGGGGACCACTGGAATAGGTATTTCACTACAGTAGGCAAAGTTTAGTGGGTCTAGGTCAGAGGTCGGCAACCTGCGGCTCCGGAGCCACGTGCGGCTCTTTGATCTCTGTGATGCGGCTCCCCGTGGTTTGTTAGCTTTTGAAATGTAATTCGAAATTTGAAGATTATGGTGATCTTGTACAATCTGAAAACTTTGCGGAGACACCGTTTCCTGGCACATCCGAACCGGCTCACAATTAGCCAGCGTTCCGGCTAAGGGTGATAGCCTACGGGGGTTTGTGAGTACGTGTCTTTTGGAGCATCCGCGGCCACGGGGACGGGTTGAGGGAGGCTTTAAAGCAAGGCTGTTTAGTTCGAATAAAGTTACCTTTGACTGCAGTCTTTATTTTAGCGCTGCGTGTAGCACAGCGCTACAACGTGTTTTTTTTATCGCTATTAATATACGTCACCACTGCCAACGTCTGACACCCGCCAGTGCGCGCATTCTTTTAATTCTTCAATCCAAGGTAGGCTACCTACGGCGTAACCTTCAACCCAACGTCTTTTTTTCGGAGTTCAAAATGTTTTTGTTGCATGCAGAAATGTAATTTCGTTTTCTCTGCAGGAGTTCATCAATTTCATAAATGCAACACATTATAGTTTGTTTATACATAGCATAAAGGCAAAAAAAAACCCTTTGTATGCAGTGTTATTTCATTTTGTGGCTCCCAGTGTTTTCTTTTCTGTGGGAAATGGGTCCATATTGGCTCTTTCAGTGGTAAACGTTGCCGACCCCTGGTCTAGGTTCTTGCTCGGGCAGGAGTTAATTATAGCCATGCCCAACCTCTTCAGACACTTCATCACAAAAATGGCAACAACTTGATGGTTGGTGAATTTTGATGAGGAGAGTGACTCGCTATGTTTTGAAGAGAGCTATGAGTTGTCTACTTGAAGCATTTATTAAATTGAGTTACAAGGCTTCAATTTT
Source organism: Hypanus sabinus (assembly GCF_030144855.1). NCBI lineage: Eukaryota > Metazoa > Chordata > Chondrichthyes > Myliobatiformes > Dasyatidae > Hypanus > Hypanus sabinus. The sequence goes on along the minus strand of NC_082722.1, from coordinate 17,043,886 downwards.
TGTATCTCAAGATAGAACTTTAATCTTCTGAATTATGGGTATATTTCCATTTTTATTACTTTTACACTGTTACAATTTAAAATATAAAATTTTCATTGCTTTAGTCTTTCACTGAAGAAACTGAATCTTTTATTTGCCATAGATTGAGTGCTAATGACCAAATTACCTTCATGCTACTTTTTCACTTTTATCCATTCCATTTAATGTAAACATACCAAAACATGTTGTACTTGGAATAGAATGTTCTGGAAGCTGTTGAAGGATACTATCAGATAAATTGCCAGTAATATTGTGACTAGACTTAATTTTGGTTAATTTCCTGTCTGGCTCAACCAAGTTCAATGTTTTTATTTTGCTGACTTGCTTTTCTAGTCAGTAATTCAAAGATGTCATCAGACTGAGAAGTCCCCTGGTATGTTTATAAGTTCAAGTAAGTATATATTTAAACTAAGAAATGATGGCTTTTTGCCAGTTTCAGGATGATGGGGAGAAAATAAATGCAGACAAGTACACTGTAAAGTGTAGAAGGACAGTATTGCTTGTGCTATGGAATTATATCCTTGGTTTCTGTTGTCTGGAGAGGAGAAATGTTTGGGGTTATTTACGATTCAAGATCCAGTGTAAATTAAGTTAATAAAGCTTCATGTGGTTGATTGGTAATGAAAATCTTTTAGTCTGGTAAGGTTAGTTGTCATCTTTAATGTTAACATTAGTAATAGAATAGAAAACCATGAGGCTGGATCTGAGCCTGCCAAGTAAGCATCAGGTCCCACAGGACCAAGGCAATTCATGAACTAGAGTCAGGTCCAAAGCAATTTATGATACCAAGAGCTGGGTGTAAGTTAGAACTTTAGCACAAATGTATTACGAAGGGTGGTTCTGAACAGAATAGTCATCTGTCCTACATTCCATGATTTACTGAGATCTATTCTACATCAGCCACTCTTCCCTGAGCTTATTGCCAGTGTAGCAGATCCCGGGATGAAAATGCATTCATTCTCCCCTCTTCCCCTCCTTTTGTGTACCCGTTTCTCAAGCCTTTCAACTCATTGATCTTTCATTCAAATATTTATTTATCTCACTTTAAATACTTCAAGTGAACATCACCCCAAGGAACAGATATTTACTACCTCCAAAAGATGGTTCTATGCACCTCAATTTTAAATTACTGGCCTTTTATTTCGTAAACATGTCCCCTTGTTCAATACTCTCTATAATGCGGTAGGAGGTGGCTAACATGGCAAACAAGTGGGCAGTTTGCAGTGCTGTGCTCCTTCACTGAGCACAGAGGCTTCTGTGTACTCCTGATTATGGCTTTGAAGATCCTCATGATTCCTGAAGTTTCACTGTGGACATTGACAAATTCGGCTTTAACTGTCTTGAGACTTCACACATGCGATTCTTTAGGACAGTTCAATATCTAGCTGCCTCAACAGATGTTGCTTGACCAGTTGAGTTCTTGCTGCAGTTTAATTTTGCTCTAGATTTGTCTACAGTCTCTTGTCTTTGTTTCATTATCAACTCTGAATGATTTAAAATACTATATTTTAGTATAATTCCTCTTTAACTATACTGGGTACAAGCTGTAAATGATTAAAAGCCTTCTGATAATGTAGATGATTCAAGAGCAGGTGGGTGCAGTATAAGATATTATGAAGATAGCTGTGGTTTGTTGCTGGATGAATAGACAGATTCATGTGACTGAGTGAATGAATGAGTCAGAACTGTCTCCAAAGGAATGCAGCTCTTTGAAAGATTCCATTGGGGCTGAATAACTTGAGGGAGGGCAGACTGCTTGTCTAGGGTCTCAGCCATTTCCTGATGGTGTGGATTTACTGCATTGATTCATGATCTCCAGTTACAGAAGTTAAGATTAGAATTGCTGCTGTCCCACAAAATAGAGTTAACATGGGAAAAGGCAAGTTTCTGAATATTGGGCTTGAAAGAAGAATTAGGATGTGGTGGAGCAGGAATGTACAGTTGATTGATTAGTCTGGTTATCCTAAATAGCATGCAGTCAGTTGTTAGGAAACATAGCTGAAAGAACAAGAACTCAGAAGGGAATCCGTAGTGTTGGGGGATTCATTGCTTAGGGAAACAGACAAGTTGTTCTGTGGAGGAGAATAAGATTCCCAGATGGTTTGTTGCCTCCCAGATGCCAGGGTCCTGGACATCTCGGATCGAGATCACAGTGTTCTTAAGTAGGAGGGTAAGTAGCCAGAGGTTGTGATCCACATCCGTAACAATGACATGAGTAGGTAGGATAGGTGATGAGGTCCTGCAGAGTGAGTTCAAGAAGTTAGGTGCTAAGTTAAAGGACAGAACCTGCAGGGCTGTGATCTCAGGATTGCTATCCATGTCTTTTTCTAGTGTGGCTAGAAATGGGAAGATCATACAGTTTATCACTTGGCTAAGGAGTTGGTGGAGGAAGGAGGGCTTCAGATTTTTGGGTCATTGGGCTCACTTCTATGGAAGATAGAACCTGTACAGAGGGGAGAGTGCACCTGAACCAGAGGGGGATTAATATCCCAGTGGGAAGGTTTGCTAGTGCTGTGTGGGGTTGGCTTAAACAAGGGTTGTAAGGGGATGGGAACCAGAGAACCAGAACAGATAGTGAAGTGTTTGTGGAGAAAGATGTTGTTAAACCTACATACAAGGTCAGGAATCAAAAGGTTAAGCATGGTGGGTCTAATGTTCTGAGCTGCATATATTTCAATGTAAGGAATATTGTAGGAAAGGTGGATGTACTTAGGGCATTGATCACAACACATAGAATTATGATACTATAGCCATTCGTGAGACTTGGTTGCAGGAGGGGCAGGATTTGCAGCTCAATTTTCTGGTGTTTTGTTGATTTAGATGTGGATTGAGACTCTAAATTGCAGAAATGGCAATTTTATTGGAATTAGAAAAGATTTGAATTGGAAGTGTAGATTGGGACAAATTGTTTTCTGGCAAAGTTGTACTTCATAAATGGGAGGCCTTAAATAAAAATTTTGAGAGTGCAGAGTTTGTTTCTGTCAGAATAAAAGGCAAGGATAACGTTTTTGAAAACTTTTTTAATATATATTTTTGGAGAGGGATGGAAGCCTTGGTTAAGAAAAAGATGCATAAGCAGCTAAAGGCAGGCAGGAACAAACAAGTTACTTGAGGTGTATAAGAAATGAAAGAACACTTAAGCAAATCAAAAGGAATAAAAATACACAAGATTGCTCTAGGAGACGAGGTGAAGGAGAATCTCAAGGGCTTCAGATATTAAGAGCAAAAGGATAGTAAGGGATAAAATTGGTCCTCTGGAAGATCAGAGTGGTAATATATATATATGTGGAGTCAAAAGAGATGGGGGAGATCTTAAATGGATTTATTTGTATCTGTATCTGTCTCCTAGGTCTGTAGATGTGAGGAGGTCAAGGGCCCTAAACAGATTCAGCAAGGTCAAGGCTCCATACAGATTACAGAGGAGGTGGTGTTTGCTGTCTTGAGGCAAATTAGGGTGGATAAATCCCCAGGGCCTGACAAGGACCATGTGGGAGGCTCGCACAGAAAGTGCAGGGGCCCTAGCAGAGATATTTAAAACATTTTTACCCACTGATGCGATGCTGGAGGATTGGAGGCTAGCTAATGTTCTTCTGGTGTTTAAGAAATCCTCCAAGGATTACCCAGGAAATTGTAGGTCAGTGAGCCTGACAGCAATAGTAGGAAATTTACTGGAAGGTATTCTAAGGGACCAGAGATATGCAAGTATTTAGATAGGCAGGGACTGGTTAGGGATAGTCATTGTGACTGCGCATGGTAAGTCATTTCTTTCCAATCTTGGAGTTTTTTGAGGAAGCTACCAGGAAACAGCCATACTCACCTCTTCTCCCTGCTGCCTTAATAGTGTTAGAGTTCTTCTTGTCCTTACCTACCACCTCATCATCCTCCACAGCTTTCAGCATCTCCAAAGGAATCCCACCATTAAACATGTCTTTACCACCCTCCACCTCCTGCTTTTTGTAGGGATTGCTCCCTCAGTGACTTCCCTCCCACTAATTTCCCTTGTGGCACTTATCCCTGCAAGCAGCCTAAGTGCCACATCTATCCATTCACCTGCGAATCTGCCGGGGTCGTCTATTGCGTCCGCTGTTCTTGATGCAGCCTCTTCTACATTGGTGAGACCCATCGTAAATTGGGAGACAGCTTCATCGAGCTTTTCCACTCCACCCACCAAAGGCAGAACATTCCAGTGGCCAAATATTTTAATTTCCATTCCCGTTCTGACATGTTGTTCCATGGCCTTCTCTTGTGCCAAGATGAGGCTACCTTATATTCCCTAAGGGTAGCCGCCACACTGATAGCATGAATATCAATTTCTCCTTCCAGTAAAAGAAATATTCCCCTTTTCTTCCATTCTCCACTCTGGCCTTCCACTTCTTCTCACCTCCCTATCACTTCCCCAGGTCCCTTTTTCCTATGGTCCACTCTCCGCTTAGCTTCCTTGTCCAGACCTTAAGCTTTCTCACCCACCTGGCTTCACTTGCCACCTATCAGCTAACTTCCAAACCCTCACCCCGCCTTTTTATTCTGGCATCTTCTCAGTTCCTTTTCAGTCCCGAAGAAGAATCTCAGCCCAAAATGTTGACTGTTTATTCATTTCCATAAATGCTGAGTTCCTCCAGCATTTTGTGTGTGTTGCTTTGGATTTTCAGCATTTGCAAACTATTTGTCTCCATATCCTAGGGCTCAGGAAGGAAGGCGAAAAAATTGCTTTTTGAGCAATATTGTGTAGACCAGGTATAGAAGCCTTCCTTGTACTTCACCTCTGCTCTATCTTCGAAACTCCCAACTATTTAAAGTTTATTCCCTCCCTGAGATCTTGCCGTTGAACTTGTTCTCCCTACTACCTGCTCTGTCAGCAGTCTACCAACAAAGGTTGCAAATGGCAACCAACCAGTCTCACATTCTGCTGGCCAGGAAATTGAAATACGTGTTAAATAAATCCTGCAGTTAAAATCTTCCAAGGCTTTTAGATTTCCTGAATGGCATGACCACCATTTCAAGTCCACTTGCGCATCCTTTTTTGTAAAAGTAACTCATGTAAATTTTAAGCAACATGCACAAAATGCTGGAGAGAGTCAGCAGATTAGGGAATATCTATGGAAATGAATAAACAGTTGATGTTTGGGGCTAAGACCCTTCATTAGGATTGGAAAGGAAGGAGTAAGAAGGTAGAATATGAAAGTAGGAGGGAGGTACGGAATACAAGCTAGAAAATGATAGGTGAAGCCAGGTGGGTGGGCCAGATTCATGAAGCGGGAGGTGATAGGTGTAAAAAGTAAAGGGCTAGAGAAGAGTGAATCTCATAGGAAAGGAGATTGGATCATGGGAGAAAGGGAAGCAGGAAGGGCACTGTTGGGGGGGTGGGGTTGGTGTTGATACGCAGGTGGAGAGGAGAGAAGAAGAAATAGGGAAGCCAGAGTGAGGAATTGAGGAAAGAAAGGGGGAGGGAGAAAACTACCAGAAGCTGGAAAAATTGATGTTCATGCCATCGGTTTAGACAGAATGAGGCATTGCTCCTCCAACCTGCGAGTGATCTCATCATAGAAGGAGAGGAGGCCATATACTGACATGTAATAAGGATTGGAATTGGTTGGCCACTGAGAAATCCTGCTTTTTGCAGATGGAACGGAGGCGTTTGGTAGAGCGGTCCCTCAATCTACATCAGGTCTCACCAGTGCAGAGGAGGCTGCTTCGAGGTTGAGAGATGATGGACTGAGACTTTGGAGAAAGTGTGTGGTTAGCAATTTTTTGCATAGACTGGTGGTTCATCTTTCCGGTTAGGGTTTGTATTTTTAAGATGAAGGAAATAGACTAATGTGTCTGAGGATACGTTGATGCGAAAGAACTATGGTATTCATTAGAAAGATGGGATAAATGAAGTAGATAATTAATTCTGTGTATTTTTGTTTGTTGACGTTAAAACATGGAAAATTTATTTCCTATCAGCAATTCTGTAGCTGATTTAAACAGCCAGAATATCAGGAGTCAGAGGTCTAAAGTATAGCTGAGCTGTCATAATGTAGTTATTGGCATGTATGCAGTTATTCCTTTCCACCCCCGTAAATTGGTATGCAGTAACATTGTTTTAGTGATTCACTGGAACTTTTGTACCTTTTCAATTCAGAAATGAAAACCTTTACCATTATGTCACATCAGGACCTGAAAGTTTTAAGAAGTAAAAATCATGCTGGCAATCAATATTCTCATTTGGATATTACTCCAGCATTTTTCTGATTTATTACAGTTCTACAGGAAAAACAATTTCATTGAGATTACACAAAAATTTTGGAAATATTTTGCAGACAGATCAGCGACTATCTGGAACGTGAAGCTATTTTGAGATCATTGCCTTTAACTTCATTGTCCCCTGCAGTTGCTGCCTCTTTTTTATTTTACATTTCCAAAATCTAATCTAAACGTTTATTTTTGCTTTTCCATGTAGAAGTTTTTTGATTTAGATTTTTCTTTGTTGCTACATATCAGTTAATGATATGTTTGACCAAATTTAAAGTCAAATTTAATAATAAATTTAGTAAGTGAGAAATCTAACTGCAGTAGAACACTAATTCTCTATCCAACCATTCAGAAATCTTGACTGTTCGGCATCTGTCTCACTAGGTTATATATGCCACTCTTTCTGTCCACTTGCTGGGATCTCCGTGCCTACAAAGCTCTGAACCTTACCGTAGGTTCACTGAACTGTTGCTGTTTCACCTGCTTTTAATAAAGTAATAAGCTGATAGTCCCAAAAATCTGCTGGTCTTGCACCACCATAGATCTTAGCAGATTTATATAATGGAGAATTCCACTGTAAATGCAGCAGATCTCCACAAGTCGAAGGGAGTATGGCCAACAGAACTGGATGATGAGTTTAAAGGAAGCACAGGAATCAGGCCCTGGTAAATGATTGAGCCAGATGCCGATCCATCAGGATTCTGAATAATTGGATTGCAGAATAATGAAGGTTTACCATATTTCCAAAAACAAATTATGTTTGGGGGAATAATGGGATAATTAGGTGAGCAAAAAGAATTCAAGTTAAACAATGCAAATTTAATACTGAGAGTTCAAAGGTTCATTTATTATCAAAGTATGTATGCAGTATAGAACTCTCAATATTCACAAAATAAATGTATGAATTAAAAGAAGCAAGATGTTCTGTGTCAGTAGATTTTGAGAATACTGTTTTAGGTCATTCCACCTTGTCCATTGGGTTGGAGTATAGTTTAGAAAAACCAGCATGTAAGGATGAATTAGAGACATCTGGGAAATTTCATCTAAATCTCAGTAAAACAACATGGAGGAAAATGAGTACATGCAGTGAATTATGACTGATAAGACAAACAGTGTCTTGTAAGAAGTGGTATTGAATTTGTTACCATCCAACATCCAACAAGCAGGAATGTACTTGTGACTGAGGGGATCAGATGACTGTAGGAATATAGCCATAACATCATGGTTCAGGACAGAATTGAAAGACAATTTGTTTAAATTCTGCCTGTATTATCACCTTGATGTGATTGAAGTGTGATATTAAATGTAGGGATTAAATCAGTTAAGACTTTAGATCAACTGGCAAAATCCTGGTGTGAGATCAGGAAGGATCTTTTACAGAAAGGGTGCCAGGAAAGTGGAGTTTCTCCAATTCACCCCCACCGCCACCACCACCACCACCACCACCACCACCACCACCACCTTTAAAAAAAATGTTCTGGTTCAGTTAAATAATTAAGTTTATTGGTTAAGGTAATCATGGGATTGGGGCTAAAGTCTAAGAAAACTCATTTCAGCTGTTGTTCAATAGAGTATTGTGGACCTGGTTGAAATTAATGACAGGTTTGAGGAATTGAATGAAGTTCTGCCACTTTTAAAAAAAAAACACTAAGGTTGACAAAGTGTTCTATATTATACCCATCATGGAGCAATTAAATCCCTCCAAGCTGTATTTGTAATAACAAAGACAAGGTGCTTTGTATCTGTTGATAAACATCTCTTTTGCCAAAATCCTCATCTGTTTTCAATGACTGGCAAATTGGCAAATGCGAGACAGATATTGCCCATATTCTTAATCAGTGTGTAGATTAAGGTGGTGGGATGAATATTTGGCATGAAAGTCTGTTTCAGAGATGAATCATGAATCTTATTTTGACTAATTTGTACTAATTGACTCGTACAGTAATCACGTGCCATTTTACATAAGATAATTAGTTTGAAATGTGGTTAATGGAACACTGAGTAATGAAATAATGGAAATTTCTAGTGCTGTGTAGCCTGTTGTAGGTTAAAGTTATGACCACTTTAAAAAATTTCTATTTACAAAATTTCTATTTTTTTTGCCCAAAAAGAAGCCATTGGTATAGTTGATGTTGTTCCCCTGAAAATATGACATTCCAAACATTCAGAACTTAAGCAATGGACTGCTGTTATCTGCATTTCCTAGTAAACTTATTATTAAACTTCATTATCTAAGTTCTCACAATCCCCAATTTAATCCTGCCTAATTATGGGACAATTTATAATGACCATTAACCTTCCAACCAGTATGTCTTTGGACTGTGGGAGGAAACAGCAACACCTGACCAATGATCATGAAGAGAGCATACAGGCAGCAGCAAGAATTTAACCCGGGTCACCTGTACTCTAAAGCATTGTGCTAACCATTATACTGGCACATTGCCCAGGAGATCAGTGCTGAATGTATAGATGCATTAGGGTGTTTAGAGTTCAAGGAAGAGGGAGTGTCGGGTTTCCTAATGAGTATTTAGGTGGCCAAGTCCCCAAGGCTCGATGGGATGTACTCCAGGTTATTGAAGGAGGTAAGAGACGAGATTGCTGGGCCCTTGGCCAGTACAGTATCTTTTGTGTTCTCTCCAGCTGTAGGCAAGGTCCCTGAGGACTGGTGAGTGGCTAACGTTGTACATCTTTAAGATGGGAACAAGGGAAAATCCAGTGAATCACATGTAGTTGTTGGGGAATTGCTGGAAAAAATTCTTAAGGATAGGATATGTGAGCATCTGGAAACCCATGGCCAAATTAGGAGAGCCAGTGTGGCAGGTCGTGCCTTACCAACTTGATTGAGATTTTTGACAAGATGACAAGAAAGATTGATGAGGGTCGGGCAGTGGATGGTATCTACATGTATTTTAGTAAGGTGTTTGACTAAGTTCCTTATGGGTGGCTAATTTAGATTAAGATGCGTGAAGTCTGTTTTGAATTGACTGTTTGGATTCAGAACTGGATTGTGCATGAAAATCAGGAGGGTAATAGTTGAAGGGACTTAATTGAGCTGGAGGTCTGTAATTAATGGAGTTCTGCAGGGATCTGTGCTTGGACCTCTGCTTTATGTGATGTATATAAATAACCTGGATGAAAATGTGGATGAGTGGGTTAGTATTTTTTTGCAGATGATACCAAAATTGGTGGAGTTGTGAATAGTGTAACAGACTGGCAAAGAATACAGCACAGTTGCAGATATGGACTGAGAAATGGCAGGTGGAGTTTAACCCAAATAAGTGTGAGGTGTTGCACCTCGCTAGGGCAAATGCAAGGAGACAGTAAAGTGTTAAAGGGCCAGGTCCTCAACAGTGTTACTGAGCAGAGAGATCTTGAAATTCAAGTTCGGGGGTGGAGTTTCAAGATGGCGACGTAAACATCTGCCTTTAGGCGCTCTTCATTTTTTCAACTATAATCACCCCTTAATTAAATCTTTTCGAATTTAATCACATGGGTTGATACTTTTGATTAACTTTTTCTTCCTAAAATAATATTTGATCTAATCTCGACAAACTTAAAATGGCTACAAGCAAGAAATCGTCTAAGGAACCTGTATCCATCGACGCAATCTCTACTCTTTTGGACGCTAAACTGGATATTAAACTTTCGAGTCTGGAAGGCAGATTGGATGGTAGATTGGGAAGCAGACTGACAAGTTTGGAAAATAAACTTACCAGGAAAATATCCGAACTTGAAGAAGCTGATAGATCGCTTGAAATTAAACTTCAATCGCAGGCATCGGACATTCAGCGGCATGAAGATAAGATCGCGACTCTTGAAAAATCCATTTGTGCAAAAGTATGTACAGTTGAAGCGTTGGAGAAGAAGGTAGAGTCGAATGCTAAAACTATGGATCAGTATAAGTTTAAAATTACTGATCTCGAAAATCGATCTCGTAGACAGAATTTGCGTATCATCGGGTTTCCCGAAAAAGTTGAGTCCGGTGATTTAACTGAATTTTTCTCTAAATTACTATGGGAAACTTTCAGTGCTGAAGGTTTGCAAGCTAAACCTGTTATCGATCATGTTCACAGAGTTGCGAGATTTTCGGCTCTGTCTGATAAACCACGAGCGGTGATTGTTGGCCTTCATTATCCTCGGGAGAAAGAGCGTTTAATTCGATTAGCTCGTAAAAAAGGCATGATTTCTTATAACACCAATTCATTTCGAATTGTTGAAGATTATTCTTATGATGTAATGAAATCAAGAATCGCTTTTAAACCAGTGATGGCAGAGATTTATTCGATTGGCCTTAAACAAGCTTTAATGTATCCAGCGAAGCTCAGAATTACGTTAAACGACAACAGTCAGCAATTTTTCAAAACACCGGAAGAAGCGAAGAAATTTGTTGAAGAATATAGATCTTCTAGTGCAACTTGAACTATGTGTCATGTTGAAGATTCCTCGGAGAGAGGGTGCCATCTCATTTTAAGTAACCTACGAAGTTGGGTTATAACTTTCTATCCCGTTCTACGGGTCTGGCTCTTATTTTTCACTATTATCACTGTTTTATGGATGCTTTCTTAACTTTTATAATATTTTTTTTATTCTTTTTTCTGTTTCAGATATATACATCTATATCTTGTAATAATGATTTATTTTTTTTCAAGATGTCGTTTCTTCTTCCCATGAGACTCTGCTTTTTATAAACATTTATTTGTTTGCCTGTACTTAGAAATGGGACGAATGTTTTGAATTTTTTTTAGTTTTTTTTATATATATTGTAGTGTTTATTGAATCTTTTTTGATCCTATTTTGGTATTTTTTTTTTATTAAACTTTTTTAATAGATTGTTGAATCTACATTTATATTTTGTAAGATGGCTTTTTCAAAATGTCGTTTCTTCTTCCCATAAGTCTTTGCTTTTGAAACGTCATCTTTCTTGCATTTATATATGAAATTTTTTTAAAGGTATATTACACTCTTAAATTTTGATGTTTATTTTTTTTTGTTAAAGATTGTTTGTTTTATTATATTAGTTTTCTCATTCTGATTGACATATATTTTCTTTTTGCAACCCTATATTTAAATATGGGTGTTACATAGTTTTTTTTAAAAAACTTTTTATGGAGCTGCCATCTTGAAATGGGGGTAAGGTTAGTGTTAGATTATGCGCCTGCCACTTGGCTTTTCTTCGAAGGGTGGGGGGAGGGGGTGGGGATCTTTTTTCACGCTTTTGCGTTTTTTTCTGCTTTTAGTTTATGGGCCAACTTTAAATTATTAATATTGTTGAGGTGTCATGTTCTCCGGTTGCTCCTGAATCTATTTTCCTTTTTCCTAAATTATGGGTTATGTGTCTTTTTAACCTTTTATGATATACACAACTAATATTGGCATGATGGATAAATCTATTAATTTTATCTCTTGGAATACTAATGGTTTAAATCATCCGATTAAACGTAAAAAAATATTTAAGGTATTCCATAGATTGAATGCTAATATTATTTTTGCACAGGAAACACATATTAGGAGGGAGGATAATCAACGTTTTTTTAGGTTCTGGAAGGGTCAACAATTTCATTCGAATTGTACCGCTAAAATTAGGGGTGTGTCTATTTTTATAGACCCCTCAATTTTGTTTACACATCACGAAATTATTTCTGATCCACAGGGCAGATTTTTCTTGATAACTGGTTCACTTTTCAATCGGAAAGTGGTTCTAGTTAATATTTATGCCCCAAATTTTGACTGCCCTGAATTTTTTAAACGTTTATTTACTTCCCTTCCTAATCTGAATGAATATATGTTGATAATGGGTGGAGATTTTAATTGTTGTTTGAATCCTTTGATGGATAGATCTAAACCTATTCGAACTCTTCCGAATAGATCATCCTTACTTATTAATTCTTTTATGGTTGATTCGGGAATTACAGAAATATGGCGGTTTTTGAACCCTAAAGATAAAGAATTTTCATTTTTTTCACATGTATATCATAGTTATTCTAGAATTGATTACTTATTGATTATCGGTTATTAACGGATGTTATTGATTGTAAATATGATTCTATTACTATTTCGGATCATGCACCTTTGAAGTTATCTATTAAGATTCCGGACTTTTCCAATAATGTTAGATCTTGGAGACTTAATGCTACTCTGCTTCAAGACCCAGAATTTGTCACCTATATAAAACAGCAAATTGATTTGTTTTTCTCAACAAACTATACTGAAGAAATTGACAGAGGAATACTTTGGGACTCTTTTAAGGCTTTTATCCGTGGACAAAAGGATTCCGTATTCCGCTGGTAAAAGGAAACAAAGATATTTAGATATTGCTTTATTAGTGGATAAAATTAAGGAAATTGATAAGATTTATTCCGTGACTCCTACCATAGAACTTTATAAGAAGAGAGTTGAGCTTCAAATGGAACATAGTTTATTATTATCTTCTTCAATTGAAAATCAATTAATTAGGACTAGAGCTCAATTCTATATTCACAGTGATCAAACTGGTAAACTGTTAGCTAATCAATTAAAAGCTATTTCGACCAGGCGACAAATTATTAAAATTCGTAAACAAGATGGTAATTTAACCACTGATCATAAAGAAATCAATAATACTTTTCAAGATTTTTATAAATCTTTATATCAATCAGAATTTGATGGTGATCTGTCCATGATGGATAATTTTTTTAACAATTTGAATATTCCTAAACTGATTGGTGAAGATCGTAGCTTGTTTGATGCTCCTATCTCTATGGCCGAAATAGGTGAGGCTGTCTCATCAATGAATTCAGGGAAAGCTCCTGGCCCTGATGGTTATATTGTAGAATTTTTCAAAACTTTTTCTTCTTTGCTTTCCCCTTGGTTATGTGAAATCTTTAACGATGCATTTGCTAAGAAGAGATTACCTCAGTCTTTTTATGAAGCTACTATCTCTCTAATTCTTAAAAAAGATAAAGATCCTACTTTATGTACATCTTATCGCCCTATATCATTATTAAATGTAGATTCTAAGATTCTTACAAAAATTTTAGCCACTAGATTAGAAAAGGTATTACCACAGATTATTTCAGAAGATCAAACTGGTTTCATTAAGAATCGGTATTCTTTTTTTAATGTTAGAAAATTGATTAATATAATTCATACTTCATCACCCACAGTCCCAGAATGTGTTATCTCATTAGATGCTGAAAAAGCCTTTGATAGAGTTGAATGGACATATTTATTTAATGCATTGAGAAATTTTAATTTTAGCCCTAATTTTATATCATGGATTAAACTAATATACTATAAACCTGTTGCTTCTGTTCTTACAAATAATTATAGATCCTCCTTTTTTCAATTATCTCGTGGTACGAGACAAGGTTGTCCTTTAAGTCCTTTATTATTTAATATTGCGTTAGAACCTTTAGCCATTGCTATTCGTGAATCTCCTAATATTTTTGGTATTACTCGTAATGAGAAATTATATAAATTATCACTCTATGCTGATGATTTGCTGTTATATATTTCTGATCTTGATAGATCTATTCCCACTATTTTATCCTTGTTGGCTCAATTTGGTAGTTTTTCTGGTTATAAATTAAACTTAGATAAGAGTGAATTATTCCCTTTAAATGCGCAAACTTTATTGAATGACAGGATTCCATTTAAAGTTGTTACTGATAATTTTACCTATTTAGGTATAAAAATTACCAAGAAATATAAAGATTTATTTAGACTGAATTTTTTACCTATGCTTCTTCAAATACAACATCTTACTACAAGATGGTCTCCCTTATTCTTATCATTAGTTGGTCGGATTAATGCTATTAAAATGATGATTTTACCGAAATTTTTATATTTATTTCAAGCCTTACCAATTTTTATTCCTAAATCCTTTTTTGACAACATTGATTCAAAAATTTCCTCATTTGTGTGGCAAAACAAAAACCCCAGGTTAAGTAAAAGGCAATTACAAAAATCTAAAAAAGATGGTGGTTTAGCTTTGCCTAACTTTAGATTTTATTATTGGGCGAATAATATTCGTAACCTAACGTATTGGAAATTAGATTTGGACTCATTATTGTGTCCGCAGTGGGTAAATTTGGAATGCAATGAAGTAAAGGGATATTCTTTATTCTCTGTTCTTGGTTCTTCTCTTCCTGCTGATTTAGTTAAATTTAATAAACAGATATCTAATCCTGTTATTAAACACACATTACGAATTTGGTTTCAATTTTGGAAATTTTTTACTTTGAAAAACTTTGTGCTTGATAGCCCTATTTTATTTAATTTTTTCTTTAAACCTTCCTTGATAGATCAAGCCTTTAGCATATGGAAAAGGAAAGGTATAAAATGTTTTCGTGACCTTTTTTTTTTGAAGGTACTTTGATGTCTTTTGACCAACTTTCCAATAAATTTAAATTACCTAAATCTAATTTCTTCAGATATTTACAAATCAGAAATTTTTTACATAAAGTTTTACCATCTTTTCCCAACTCAACTTCAACAGATTTCTCAGATTTGATTTTTACCTTAAATCCTTGTCAGAAGGGATTAGTTGCTTTTATTTACAACATGATTATGAAGATACAACCAGAGATGTCTGATAGAATTAAACAACAATGGGAAAAAGAACTTCGATACAATATACCAACAGATAAATGGGAAAAAATTTTACAAATGGTTAATTCTTCTATATGTGCTAAACATGCTTTAATACAATTTAAAATTGTACATAGAGCTTATATGTCTAAAGATAAACTTGCTCGATTTTATTCTCATATTAACCCTCAATGTGATAGATGTCATTCAGAAGTGGCTTCACTGACCCATATGTTTTGGTCATGTCCTACTTTATATAACTATTGGAAGGACATATTCGTTACCATTTCCTCAATTTGGAACATCGATTTACAACCTAACTTTATTACTGCAATCTTTGGTATACCAAATGAGGATGGTAATCAGTTTTCTCCTTCAATCAGACGAATGATTGCTTTCGTAACATTAATGGCCAGAAGGTCTATATTACAAAATTGGAAAGAAGTAAACCCTCCTACCACGTCTCAGTGGCTTTTTCAAACTATTTCTTATCTGAGTTTGGAAAAAATTAGGAGCACTATTTTTGACTCGTCAATTAAATTTGAAGAAACTTGGGGACCGTTCATCCGACATTTTCATATGAATTAATTTGGCCTTTCCCAGACCTTCTCTTTGTTTATTCTTGTTCAGGTATGGAGTTCTGGAGTTCTTTGACACTATCATATACTTATAAACTGTTATTATTGCCCATGTTAGTTTTAGTTTAGTGTTTGTTTCATATATATATTTTCTTTCACACATTTCTAATTTTTTTTTCTTTTTCTTTTGATGATTAGTTTTGTTTTTTTTCATATATAATTATATAGACTTGATTGATTAATGTACTTTTTTGTTGTTGATGTTTAATAGGATATCATTATCCTATTATTAATGTAATCTTAAGTCTATTGTATTCATAACCTATTCATTATTATGTTATGTTTTTTTTATATTTATATGAAACTCAATAAAAAGATTGAAAAAGAAAAGAAAAGAAATTCAAGTTCATAACTCCTTGAAAGTAGCTACACAGGTTGATAAGGTGGTTAAGAATGGTTATAAGATACTTTTATTAGTCGAGGCATTGAGTTCAAAAGTCAGGAGGTTATGTTGCAACTTTATAAAACTCTGGTTAGGCCACCTGTGGAGTATTGCGTACAGTTCTGGTCACCCCACTATAGGAACTAAGTTGAAAATTTGGAAAGGGTGCAGAAGTAGTTAACCAGGATGCTGTGAGGTTTAGAGGGCATGTCCTAACATGAGAGGCTGGATAAACTTGGGTTGTTTTCTCTGGAGCATTGGAGGCTGAGGGGAGAACTGATAGAGGTTTACAAGATTATGAAGAGCATAGATGGTGGGTTTCCCAGGGTTAAGATGTGTAATATGAGAGGGCAAGCATTGAAGGTGAGAGAGGATTGTAGGTTCAAGGGGGGTGTGAGGGGTAAGATTTTTACTCAGTCATTGATGCCTGGAATGCACAGCCTGGTATGGTGGAAAAGACATGTATTAGAGGCTTTTACGAGATGTTTGGATAGACACAGGGATGTAAGGTAGATGGAAGAATATTGACATGGTGTAGGTAGGAAAGATTAGTGTTTGGGTGTTTTTGATTTGCTCTTTAGGTGGTACAGTACAACATTGTGGGCCTGTTCCTGTGCTGTACTCTTCTAGGTTCTCTGTTTAACGTTAAACTGTATTTTTCTAATTCATTCTTCTTCTTTGTAAAGGTATTCCTGAAAGCTCCCATGATACTTAATGGTGTCTGTGTGATCTGGAAGGGCTGGATTGATCTCCAGCGCCTTGATGGAATGGGCTGCCTGGAATTTGATGAAGATCGTGCACAGGTAAGCATAGGTAATTTCTAAAATCTGCTTTTTCAAAAATAAACTTGTAGGCCAAATATTCATTTGGTGTGGAGGAATTATTTTATAAATATATTTGCATTTTTTGACGCCCCTCTATTTGAAAACTACTTGACTATTTGACTGTCAATTCTTGCCAATTCACGTGTATGACAACACACATGTTCTTCAAAATTGGGGAATTTACATATCAAATTCTAAATGTAGTGATTAAAATAAAATTTGGATTTAATGGAAAGTGCTTTGAAAAGGGTTATCTCTCGGCCTGGTCAAATGAAGTTTTGTGGAGAGGGCTAAATGATCTTGAGGCCTAAAGAAAATTTGTCTGCTACTGGTCAAATATTTAAATTTTCAAGGACATCATTAAAGGGGATGCCACCCTAGTACCATGACTGGCATTTTGGTCTAGTTGGCATCTCATTAAATGAAAACAAAGCAAGTAGAACAGATCACACCACTACCCCATCCCCCACCCCGATAGTCAGCAGGAACTTGTACAGGTGTGTAGAGAAATTTATCATAACTGTAAGAATAGTAGGGTTATATTAGGGGGCAATTTTAATTTCCCCAGTATTGTTTGGATCACCCAAAGTATTAGGGGGATGGGTGAGGGGGAATCTATGAAATATATCCAGGAAACTTCCAGAGTAAATATTTAGAGGGCCTTACTAGGCAGTGTAAGTAACTGAAGTGGCGGTCAGGGAGTTCTTTGGTTTTATTGACCATAATTGACTAATTAATAATAATTAGTTTTTAGATAGTGATAGAAAGACCATATGACATAGAAGCAAATTAGGCCATTCAGCCGATCGAAACTCATCTGCTCTTCAATCATGGTGGTTATTATCCCCCTCAAGCCCATTTTCCTGCCTCCTTCCCATAATCATTGATGCTGTTACTAATCAAGAACTTATCAACCTCTGCTGTACATATACCCAGTGACGCCTCCACAGTTGTCTGTGGTGATGAAATCCAAAGATTCTTACCTCCAGCTAAAGAAATTCCTCTTTGTCTCTGTTCTAAAGGGACTTTGTTGTATTCAGAGGCTGTGCCTAGGCTCTCCCACTATGGGAAACAATATCTCTACGTCCGCTCTAACTAGGTGTAATGCCCTGGGTTAAGATGTCTACTGCTAATGCTGTGGGGTATTTCATCTAGAAGCTTTCTGTAAAATCAGTGTATCCTGCTGGTAGAGTGTTTCGATTTCAGTTAAAGATAAGGGGCATTAGGAATGTTAACAACCAATCAGGATGATGCAATTAGGAGAAGATTCTAGAGAGCTGGACAGAGAGAGATTTGTGACTAACACTGGTGAGGTTTGTAGTGTTTTGGCGGGAGATGCGAAGAAGAGAAGATCAGGAGAGATGGCCGTAGGATTCAATCTGAAGGGAAGTTGCAATTGCAAGGAATGCTTCGCAAGACAGAGTCCAAGATGGGAGCCTCTAACAGTGACTTATGATCAGAATTCAGTGTCGTGCATAATGGTTACACCCAACTTTTGGAAGATACTAGTTCCAATGGCCATGTGCACATGTGGACTGCTTTAACTGTAATTGGCCCTTTTTTTTTTCTTAGTAACTATGTTAAAACTGAAATTTATAAATATACTTGTAATTTTACGTGGTGTATGATCTGATAGTAATGATGACCATTATGACAACTCAACGGCACTCAACAACAATATTCCTTGCTGACCGATAATTGTGTATGGGTAGCATTCACATATCATTCGCTCAATCAAGGTTAATTAATCAGAATATCTCCTAAGACTCATCCCCCTCCCTCATTTGTTGAGCTGATCAGAGAAATAAGAGAGGAAGAAAATACGATGGAGAAATGGGAGGCCTCCATCAGCAGTCCTCAGTCGTAGCCTCTGCTGAAACAATCCCTGATGCCATACAAGTGAGGGTTTGCACAATGTAGCTCAAACAGAGGTATCTCGGTTGACGTTGCCTAGTGCAGCCACCAAGTGTGACAAATGTAATAGGAAACCAGATCCATATGTAGGCTGTACTAAGCAGAGGGATGCTGTTAACAAGGGTCTTTTGATGAGGGAAGCAACAGGTATTTTCTATTACAACTGTGGTGTGAATGGACATTTCAAGCAGTAGTGTGAAGGACAGGAAAACCTTTGGAAAATAACCCAACAGCTGTTTAAACAGAAAAAAGTTGGGAAACTCAGTGGGGAGACCCAGCAAGGGAATGGCCAGGTGTCTTGCAGAGAACATGTTCCAATCAATGTATAAAGGAAAACACTGAAGTGTAAAACCCTATTCCTGAAGGCTTAGTGGGACCAAGCTTGGGTGTATCGATGAGGACTGAGGGTAATTTTTGCTAGAGCCATTCTTGATGCAGTTTCTCAGGTTACCCTACTTGTATTTGATCCTTTATTTGACACATTTACCTTTGACTAGAAATTTGGAGCTTTAGTTCTCATAATCAGAAAAGTTTTCAGAAGCAGATGCTGGAGTAGCTAAGGCCCTTGATACATTAGTGTTGGTCTATCTGGGTCTGGTTGAAAAAAGTGAAGCTTCCATTATTGTATGAACAAATACTCCCATTGCGAGAAGGCTCGTGGGGGCATGCAAGGAGAGATGGAGGGAATCTTTTGAAAACCTTATCCATTCACTCAGTGTTCAAAGCTGCTTTTGGATGATGAGCGTAAACGAGGAACTGTGTAGTACACCCAGCCCAAACCCATTATGTCGAGTCCTGGGGAAGTAGCTAAAGTGACGGGAAACCCAATTAACCCTGGAATGCCTGATGCTGAAGCCCTCCTAGTGGTTGCTCCGGAGGATCATGAAGAGTCACAGTGACTAGCCGGGGTGCTGATGAGACCTGAACTGCAGAAACCTTTGGCTGAACACGTAAACAGGATGACAGTGATTGTCAGAAACACCTCGGAGAGAGGTCACCCTCAGACATGGGACTGTAATCATGGGACTGATTATCAGAACTAAAGCTCCAAATTTCTAGTCAAGGGTAAGTGTGTCAAATAAAGGATCAAGTACAAGTAGGATAACCTGGTGACTGTAATGTCCAGTTTTTCAGTGAGAAAACTGGGAGAGAGACAGTCTCCTGGGAAAGTTTAGCAGCAAAGTCATTCAGCTTTGGTACCCGAGGGGGTGGAAGAGGAGACAAAAGAAGAAGATACTTAAGTTCTTCTATTGACGAGCTTGATGTGGGTTGGTCCAAGAGTACTTATCCCACTCTCCGAGTGATACCCCTTTCAGAGAAAGGTCTCGGATGGTTAGCATCAGTGGAGATGGCAGCATCTACTGAAACTGAAATAAGCTGGAATTATCACTAAGTCAGAGTCCCTGTGGGCCACCCATAGTGGTGGAGAGGAAGAAGAATGGGAAGGTACAAATGTGTATTGACTATCGGACACTGAACTGACATATAGTCCCCAACCAGTATACTGTTCCACAGATCGAGGATGCTCTGGCCTGCCTGAGTGGAGCAACATGGTTCAGTGTGTTGGCCCCAGAGGGTTAGTATTATCAGATACCCATGAATGAAACTGATAAAGAGAAGATAGCATTTATGTGTCCGTTTGGAGTTTTCCAGTTTGAGAGAATACCCAGGGCATATCAGGAGCACCAGTTACTTTCCAACATGTCATGGAGAAGACTGTTGAGGACGTCAACTTGCTGGTGTACTTGGATGATCTCATAGTGTTCGAGTCTACACTGAGACGAGGGCTACAGAAGAGGCTAGACCATCTATAATCATATAACAATTACAGCACGGAAACAGGCCAGCTTGGCCCTTCTATTCCGTGCCGAACACTTACCCTCACCTAGTCCCACCGACCTGCACTCAGCCCATAACCCTCCATTCCTTTCCTGTCCATATACTTGTCCAATTTTACTTTAAATGACAATATCGAACCTGCCTCTACCACTTCTACTAGAAGCTCGTTCCACACAACTACCACTCTGAGTAAAGTAGTTCCCTCTTGTGTTACGCCTAAACTTTTGCCCCCTAACTCTCAACGCATGTCCTCTTGTTTGAATCTCCCCTACTCTCAATGGAAAAAGCCTATCCACGTCAACTCTTATCTGTCCCCCTCATAATTTTAAATACCTCTATCCCCCCCTCAACCTTCTATGTTGCAAAGAATAAAGACCTAAATTATTCAACCTTTCTCTGTAACTTAGGTGCTGAAACCCAGGTAACATTCTAGTAAATCTCTGTACTTTCTCTATTTTGTTGACATCTTTCCTATAATTCGGTGACCAGAACTGCACACAATACTCCAAATACGGCCTCACCAATGTCTTGTACAATTTTAACATTACATCCCAACTCCTACACTCAATGAGCAAACATGAGGAAATCTGCAGATGCTGAAAATTCAAACACCAACATACACAAAATGCTGGTGGAACACAGCAGGCTAGGCAGCATCTATAGGTAGAAGCGCTGTCGACGTTTCGGGCCAAGACCCTTCAAAGGGTCCTGACTCTGTCCCTCCCCCCTCCCCCAACGGTACAACAGCAACTACCTCGACTTAAACTGAACTGAGCTGAACTCTGCACCATCTTAAGTCTATTCATTTACCCCCAGACTTCGATAGAGCTTGGTTTTGATTCCTATTTCCACACTTCTGTATATATCATTGCTAACCTGTTTTATATGTATATTTGCATTTTATAGTACTATATTACTTAGTTTACTAATAAACACTTTTAGTTACTGTAATACCAGACTCCAATGTTTATTCCATTTCTGCTGGTTTGATAACAGGGTACGTGACAAATTTGGGCCTCGTCCAGGATTTGAATATCACATTGGGGAGCTGTTGAATTGATTGGGGTAAATTCCCTTATCTAATTTGGTTGTGTGGAAAACCAAGAAGGAACACAGCAGAAATGGAGTCTGAGGTTAATAAGTTTGTGGCAGATCCAACCCTTGAGGGGCTGGATGAGGCTAAGGGGGAGGTACTGGTGGGAATTGCTCAGAAGTTAAAGATTAAGGTGACCACTGGCATGAAGAAAGCTCAGGACAGCTGTTAATAGCACATCATTACGTAGCCAAGGGGAAATTCAAAGAGGAGGCGTTGGAGATGTTTGTTGAGGGTAAAGCACTTACTGAGGCTGAGGGTCAGCTTCAGGCAGAGAAAATAAAGTATGAACATGAGTTCCAGATAAGGAAGCTGGAGGCAGAGAAGGAAAGAGAAGAAGCCAAAAGGCAGAGAGATGAAAGGGAGAAAGAGAGGCAGTTTGAGCTGGAAAAGTTAAAGGCAATGTAGGATGGGGGACAAGTGCTAGACCCAGCCAGAAGGTTCAAGGTTAGTGAGGAGGTTAAGTTGGTACCCCCATTCGAGGAGATGGATGTCAATAGGTACTTCCTCCATTTTGAGAAAGTTGCTATGAATCAGGACTGGCCAAAGGAGAAGTGGGCTGCTCTGTTACAGAGTGTACTTAAGGGGAAGGCTCAGCAAGTCTATTCGGCGTTGTCTGTAGATGAGGCAAAAGATTATGATGAAGTAAAAGGGGCTATACTGAGGATTTACGAGTTGGTTCCAGAGGCATACTGGCAAAGGTTCCGGAATTTGAGAAAGCCGTGGGGCTGCACGTATTTAGAATTTGCTCGTGAAATGCACATGTACTTTGAGTGTTGGTGCACCTCAAAAGGGGCTAGTGAGGATCTGGACGAATTAGAACAATTGATGCTGATTGAGCAGTTTAAAAGTTGCATCCCTGAGGGTATGAGGATGTACTTGGACGAGAAGGAGGCAGAAACTCTGTCTGCGACTGCCAAGTTAGCAGACGAGTATGCCTTAACCCACAAGGTAAAATTTCCTCCAAGTAAGAGCTACCAGAGGGGTAGCAGGGATGGTAGAGAAAGCCCACCAGCTAAGTCAGAGAGTAAGCTGGGGACTAGTGGAAAGGATAAGGAGGAGGGAAAGCAGACTGGAAGGAAGTTTCTTAGTTTTACGTGTTATAATTCTGGGAAAGCTGGTCACGTAGCATGTAAGTGTCTGGCTCCAAGGAAAGAGACAGGAAAGGGAAAGGCACCAACCCCAACTGCCTGCATTAAGCCGGCTGAAATGTCGCTAAAGAAGGAGGAGGAGGAGGAGCCAAGCCAAGTCCAGGAGGGATGGGAGAAATTTCTTCTGACTGGGTTGGTATCTGTGAAGGCGGGGTCAATCCTAGTGCCAGTGAGAATCTGGAGAGACACTAGGGCTTTTCAGTCCCTGATCCTAAGCAGTGTGTTGAACTTTAGTGCTGAGACTGAGACCGGTGACATGGTGATAAAAGGGGTTGGAAAAGGGACCAAGGCAGTACCGTTGCATAAAATCTTTTTGGTGTGAGTTGGTATCCAGACCAGTCACGATCGGTGTGTGGTCTGCACTCCTGATACGTGATGTGGATGTCTTACTCTGGAATGACCTGGCAGGGTGGTATGTGTTCAATAGACAATAGACAATAGGTGCAGAAGTAGACCACTCGAGTCTGCACCATCATGGCTGATCATCTACTATCAATACCCAGTCCCTGCCTTGTCCCCATATCCCTTGATTCCCCTATCCATCAGATATCTATCCAGCTCCTTCTTGAAAGCATCCAGAGAATTGGCCTCCACCGTCTTCCGAGGCAGTGCATTCCACACCTCCACAACTCTCTGGGAGAAGAAGCTCTTCCTCAACTCTGTTTTAAATAACTGACCTCTTATTCTCAATCCATGCCCTCTGGTACTGGACTCTCCCAACATCTGGAACATATTTCCTGCCTCAATCCTATCAAATCCTTTAATTATCTTAAACGTTTCAATCAGATCCCCTCTCAATCTCCTCAATTCCAGCGTGTACAAGCTGTTCCCAACAGTTTAGCTCACGAGTAAGCCTGTAAGTAGTGAGGACCCGCCCACAGATTCTGAAGTTTATCCCGCTTGTGCAGTCATCCGAAGCATGGCGAAAAGGGCTGTTGAGAAAAACCCTGATGTAGATGAGGCAGACGTTGATTTAGCTAAGATGTTTTTACCGACCCTGTATCGGAAGGGGTTAGGGGACAGTGAAGTTAAGGAGCATAAGGGCATCGAGGCAGATTTTTCATTGGCAAGGAAAGACTTTGTGGAGGAACAGAGCAAAGATGAGAAACAGATGTGACAACTGGAAGATGTTGGACACTGATGATTTATGTAGCTTGGAAGAGCTGTTTGCAGTTGAAGAATTTAAGGAGTGTGTTCCTGATGATGTAAGGGCATTCCGAGATGAAAAGGATGCCACTACCTTGAGGGTATCTGCTGGGTTAGCAGACGAGGTTGTTTTAACCCGCAAGGCTGAGTTTACTCCAGATGGGAGTTTCCCAGAGTGTAGCTGGGGGGATCAGGGGAACTTGGAATTTGAAACTGCAACTGGTATTGAAAGGCTAGAAGAGGCAGATGTCACGTTTGCCTGTGTTCAGGTTGTTGAAGTACCTGTGGATTTGCAGGGTACTGAACCTTGTGTTAAAACTCAGGAAAGGTCTGAGATGTCTGATTTGGTTAAAAAGGAGTGTAGTCCTTGGGTTAGATGGACTTGGTTCAGTGAGTAAGGGGTTAACCCTGGTACCAGTGGAAAGTGAGGATTCTCAGTCACTTGTGTTAGAAGGTGTTCTAAAAGTTAGTGATGAGATGAAAGCTGGTGAGGTGAATATTATTGAAGATATTGAGAAAAGTGTTACTGGACTTTTGAATAAGGTAAATTTAAAGTCTGGATTGGTTTTTGAAGCATTGACCATGATGAAGGGACAGTGATTAGGTAACAAGGTGCTTGCTAGTCTGTTATAGTTTGTTTTGGAATTTAAAGATAAACAACTTGGTGATGTTGTTCAAGTATGTGATTTGGAGAGGCAAAACTTGAAGTGTTGTTTTGACCAAGAGGGATCACCTGCAGGTGTTACACTGGAAACTAATAGACTTAAAGATCCTGAAGATAAAATTAATGGCTTGCTTAAAATTAATGAGTTGTTGGGAAGTTCAGTAAAGCGCAAATGTGGAGTAATACGCTGCACCTCAACAAAGGTCAATGTGTAGCGGTGTGCTACATGCTGCGCTAAAATTACGACACGGAGTCGGTAACTGCAGTCGAAGAAAAAAACTTTATTCGAAATCCCCAGCCTCACTTTTAAGCCTCCTTCAACCTGCCCCCCTGCGCAGAGGCTCCAAAGCTCTGTGCTTGCAAATCCCCGCAGGCTATCTCCCTTAGCCGGAACGCTGGCTAATTGTGAGCCGGTTCGGATGTGCCAGGAAATGGGTCACCACAAATGTATATAGAGTGCGTCATCTATTGGGAAAACGCCAGAACTGTGGGGAAAAAACGTTAACAAGGTTTATTAATATAATTTCATCAAGTTCTGTGGGCCAGATTAAAAAGCTAAAAAGCGTATGGCCAGCGGGCCGTAGTTTGCCCATGCCTGAGCTAGAGTCTGCCACCCTCCGAATTAAACTACCCTATGCTCAAATTAGAGTTTCTGGCATTGAAATGGGCTGTGGTGGATAAGTTAAGTGATTATTCATATGGTGCTAAGTTCAAGATAAGGACTGACAATAATCCATGGACTTCGGCAAAGTTGGATGCCACAAGTCATCACCGGTTGATGGCGTTGTCTGCTTATGATTTCAGCCTGAAATATCAGCTGGGAAGCTGGAACATTGAGGATACATTGTCCTGACGTTCACATGAGGTGCTGGAAATGGATGGAGAGTGGGAGGGCATTCCTGCCTGTGGTGTTAAAGCAATGTGACAGTTTTCCACAGTAGGGAAATTAGAGTCAAGGCTATGGCATGATTGTTGAGGATCATTTGGAAGTTTCTGGTTGTGCTGTTTCATAAGCATATTGCAACTTGATCACTCTGGATAAGAAGCGGTTGCCTGCCTTAAGTTCTGCAGAATTGGCGGCGGTCCGGCAAGACTATCTTTTTATGGATGCCATTTAGTCATCTGTTGTCAAGAGGGATATGGCCAAGTAGAAAAAATGAAGCAACCTACCATACCCCTACTGATGAGGAAATAAGGCAAACTGGAGTTGAGAAATAAGGGTTGTGTCTCCTCCAGACAGCCCTGTGGTTTTTCCTGAGAAGAATTGGAGGAATATGTTAGTCATTTCAGGCAGGTCATTTGGGGTTTGAATAAGACCTGTGGATTGGTCTGAGATTGGTTTTATTAGCCCCTGAATGAAGCCTGAGGTAAGTTGTACATCTGATGTATTCAGGAAAGAAGCTGCCTACGAGAGTTGCTCCATTTACGGTGTGCGGAGCTACTTGATGTAGTGTATGTGAATTTCTTATCCATAGAGCCTGATTCCAGCAATGCTGCAAACATCTTGGTTATTACTGATCACTCACTACATGTTCAAGCCTTCCCCACAAAGAATCGGAGGGCATCAACAGTTGCCAAAGTGTTATAAGAGAGCAAACACGAGGAAATCTGCAGATGCTGGAAATTCAAACAACAACACACAAAATGCTGGTAGAACACAGCAGGCTAGGCAGCATCTATAGGGAGAAGCTTCTCCCTATAGATGCTGCCTAGCCTGCTGTGTTCTACCAGCATTTTGTTGTTATGAGAGAAGTAGTTTGTTGATTATGGTCTTTCAAGAAGAATGCACAGTGATCAGGGAAGGGATTTTGACAGTCTGCTCATATGAGTTACTAAGCATGCTTGGAGTCAAGAATGCCTGGTGGTAGCTGATGGAGTAACAGCAATCTCCTGTTGCTCCAATTCTAGTTATCTTACTATTTCCAACCTGTCTGGAAACATTTTTAAGTGTGATTTTTTTCATTATGGCTACATCAAGGAGTGGCAGAGGTACTAAAAAGGATGATCTTTGGATTCTATTATGGATTTGCTGCAAAGTCATACACAAGAAGCCTCTGAGAAGTTTCAACAATTCAGCTCTGAATTTAAACAAATAGGTGGTAAATTGGATTCTATTCAACAAACTCTTAATGAACACGATAAATGTATAAAAAATAAGCAATTTTGTCATCTCTGGTAACAGAAGTGGCTGAACTGCAAAAGCTTTGTGAAAAGCAATGGAAATCCAACGAAAAGTTAAGACAGAAGATTATCAACATGGAACAACCTACAGGTTCTGGGTCTCAAAGAGTTAATCGAAAATAATCATCCTATGGAATTCTTTGCAAACTTTCTGCAAGAATTATTTCCGGAAATGTTGGCGTCTTTGCCTATGATTGATCGAGCTCCCGTGTTTAGACCTCCAAACAGAGATAGACCAAGATCAGTAATAATTTGTTTTCATGAATTTAAAACAAAGGAACTGTTATATGCGAATCTCGTCAAAGAGGCATTATCATGGTTTCAAGATTAGAATTGTTGAAAATTACTCCCCTGAAGTTATGCAGGAACGTGTTAAGTTCAAAGAAGTTATGTCCGATTTTTTTAACAAGGGTTTCAACCCTTCCCTTCACTACCCAGATCGTCTCAGAATCACACTTAAAAATGATTCTTTCGATTGTTTTCGTTCGACTGTGGAAGAACAAAGGTTTTTAAAATCTGAAGGCTAGCTGTTTAGTTTGTCCTTACATAGAAACATAGAAAATAGGTGCAGGAGTAGGCCATTCAGCCCTTTGAGCCTGCACCGCCATTCAGGATGATCATGGCTGATCATCCAACTCAGAACCCTGTACCTGCTTTCTCTCCATACCCCCTGATTCCTTTAGCCACAAGGGCCATATCTAACTTCCTCTTAAGTATAGCCAATGAACAGGCCTCAACTGTTTCCTGTGGCAGAGAATTCCACAGATTCACCACTCTCTGTGTGAAGAAGTTTTTCCTGATCTCGGTCCGAAAAGGCTTCCCCTTTATCCTTCAATTGTGACCCCTCTTTCTGGACTTCCCCAACATCAGAAACAATCTTCCTGCATCTAGCCTGTCCAATCCCTTTAAAATTTTATACGTTTCAATAAGATTCCCCCTCAATCTTCTAAATTCCAGTGAGTATAAGCCTAGTCGATCCAGTCTTTCTTCATATGAAAGTCCTGCCATCCCAGGAATCAATCAAGTGAACTTTCTCTGTACTCCCTCTATGGCAAGAATGTCTTTCCTCAGATTAGGGGCCCAAAACTGCACACAATATTCTAGGTGCGGTCTCACCAAGGCCATGTACAATTGCAGTAGAATCTCCCTGCTCCTGTACTCAAATCCTTTTGCTATGAATGCCAAATTACCTTTCGCCTTTTTCACCACCTGCTGTACCTGCATGCCCACCTTCAATGACTGGTGTACAATGACACCCAGGTCTTGTTGCATCTCCCCTTTTCCTAATCGGCCACCGTTCAGATAATAATCTGTTTTCCTGTTCTTGCAACCAGAGTGGATAACCTCACATTTATCCACATTAAATTGCATCTGCCATGAATTTGCCCACTCACCTAACCAATCCAAGTCACCCTGCATCCTCTTAGCATCCTCCTCACAGCTAACACCGCTGCCCAGCTTCGTGTCATCCGCAAACTTGGAGATGCTGCATTTAATTCCCTCGTCTAAATCATTAATATATATCGTAAACAACTGGAGTCCCAGCACTGAGCCTTGCGGTACCCCACTAGTCACTGCCTGCCATTCTGAAAAGGTCCCATTTACTCCCACTCTTTGCTTCCTGTCTGCCAACCAATTCTCTATCCACATCAATACCATACCCCCAATACCGTATGCTTTAAGTTTGCACACTAATCTCCTGTGTAGGACCTTGTCAAAAGCTTTTTGAAAATCTAAATTTACCACATCCACTGGCTCTCCCCTATCCACTCTACTAGTTACATCAATCAAAAAATTCTTTAAGATTCGTCAGACATGATTTTCCTTTCACAAATCCATGCTGACTTTGTCCGATGATTTCACCTCTTTCCAAATATGCTGTTATCACATCTTTGATAACCGACTCTAGCAATTTTCCCCACCACCAATGTCAGACTAACCGGTCTATAATTCCCCAGTTTCTCTCTCCCTCCTTTTTTAAAAAGTGGGGTTATATTAGCCACCCTCCAATCCTCAGGAACTAATCCAGAATCTAAGGAGTTTTGAAAAATTATCACTAATGCATCCACTATTTCTTGGGCTACTTCCTTAAGCACTCTGGGATGCAGACCATCTGGCCCTGGGAATTTATCTGCCTTTAATCTCTTCAATTTACCTAACACCACTTCCCTACTAACATGCATTTCCCTCAGTTCCTCCATCTCACTAGACCCTCGGTCCCTTACTATTTCCGGAAGATTATTTATGTCCTCCTTAGTGAAGACAGAACCAAAGTAGTTATTCAATTAGTCTGCCATGTCTTTGTTCCCTATGATCAATTCACCTGTTTCTGACTGTAAAGGACCTACATTTGTCTTGACCAATCTTTTTCTTTTCTTGTATCTATAAAAGCTTTTACAGTCAGTTTTTATGTTCCCTGCCAGCTTTCTCTCATAATCTTTTTTCCCTTTCCTAATTAAGCCCTTTGTCCTCTGCTGGTCTCTGAATTTCTCCCAGTCCTCAGGTGTGCTGCTTTTTTTTTGCTAATTTGTATGTTTCTTCTTTGAACTTGATACTATCCCTAATTTCCCTTGTCAGCCACAGGTGCACTACCTTCCCTGGTTTATTCTTTTGCCAAACTGGGATGAACAATTGTTGTAGTTCATTCATGCGATCTTTAAACGCTTGCCATTGCATATCTCCGTTTAAGTATCATTTGCCAGTCTATCTTAGCTAATTCACGTCTCATACCTTCAAAGTTACCCTTCTTTAGGTTCAGAACCTTTGTTTATGAATTAACTATGCCACTCTCCATCTTAATGAAGAATTCCACCATATTATGGTCACTGTTACCCAAGGGGCCTCGCACGACAAGATTGCCAACGAACTCTTCCTCATTGCTCAATACCCAATCTAGAATGGCCTGCTCTCTAGTTGGTTCCTCAGCACCTTTACCAATTTGGTTCACCCAATCTATATGTAGATTGAAGTCACCCATTATAACTACTGTTCCTTTATTGCATGCATTTATATTTTCCTGTTTAATGCCATCCCCAACCTCACTACTACTGTTAGGTGGCCTGTACACAACTCCCACCAGCATTTTCTGCCCCTTAGTGTTATGCAGCTCTACCCATATCGATTCCACATCCTCCAGGCTAATGTCCTTCCTTTCTATTGAGTTAATCTCCTCTCTAACCAGCAATGCTACCCCACCTCCTTTTCTTTCCTGTCTATCCCTCCTGAATATTGAATATCCCTGGATGTTGAGCTCCCATCCTTGGTCACCCTGGAGCCATGTCTCTGTGATCCCAACTATATCATATTCATTAATAACTATCTGCACATTCAATTCATCCACCTTGTTACGAATGCTCCTCGCATTGACACACAAATCCTTCAGGTTTGTTTTTACAACATTCTTAGCCCTTATACAATTACGTTGAAAAGTGGCCCTTTTTGCTTTTTGCCCTGGATTTGCCTGCCTGCCACTTTTACTTTTCACCTTACTACTTTTTGCTTTTACCCTTATTTTATACCCCTCTGTCTCTCTGCACTTGTTCCCATCCCCCTGCCACATTAGTTTAAAGCCTCCTGAACAGCAGTAGCAAACGCTCCCCCTAGGACATTGGTTCCAGTCCAGCCCAGGTGCAGACCGTCCTGTTTGTACAGGTCCCACCTCCCCCAGAACTGGTTTCAATGCCCCAGAAATTTGAATCCCTCCCCCTTGCACCATTTTTCAAGCCACATATTCATCTGAAATATCCTCCTATTTCTACTCTGACTAGCACATGGCACTGGTAGTAATCCAGAGATTATTACCTTTGTTGTCCTACTTTTTAGTTTATCTCCTAACTCCCTAAATTCACCTTGTAGGACCTCATTCTGTTTTTTACCTATGTCGTTGGTACCTATGTGCACCACGACCACTGGCTGTTCACCCTCCCATTCCAGAACGTCTTGCAGCCGCTCAGAGACATCCTTGACCCTTGCACCAGGGAGGCCACATACCATCCTGGAGTCTCATTTGTGGCCGCAGAAACGCCTATCTATTCCCCTTACAGTCGATTCCCCTATCACTATAGCTCACCCACTCCTTTTCCTTCCCTCCTGTGCCGCAGAGCCACCCATGGTGCAATGAACTCGGCTGCTGCTGCCTTCCCCTGATAAGACATCTCCCCCAACAGTGTCCAAAACAGTATATCTGTTTCGGAGGGGGGATGACCTCAGTGGACTCCTGCACTACCTGCCTAGTGGCCACCCCTTCCCTTTCTGCCTGTGTAGCCTTTACCTGCGGTGTGGCCAACTCACTGAACTTTCTCAGCATCGCAGTTGCTCCAGTATGAATCCAATCGCAGCTCCAGACGTTCACTGCAGTCTGCCAGAAGCTACAGTTGGACACACTTCCTGCACACATAGTCGTCAGGGACACTGGAAGTATCCCTGATTTCCCAGATGCTGCAGGATGAACAAACCACGGGCCTGATCTCAGCTGCCATGACCTACTCAATACTTGCCTCAACTTTTGAAACTTTCTCCTTTGAAAGGAACTTAACCGGACTTACCTCACTCGGACTGAAGCTTGTCCTCAGCCTCTTCTCGTCAAAGCCTCTCGAGTCAACTTGCATGAAGACACAAGATTAAATGAGAAACTTTTAATTCACAAATCCCATCGAAGGGGCATGATCCATTATAGGGTGGAATATTAAGATTCTCAGAGACTATTTGCTTGAGGTTATGCAGGAATGTGCTAAGTTTAAACAAGCTTTGTTGGAATTGTTTTAGCAAGGGTTTTAACCCATCCCTTGGGT
The DNA here is from genome assembly GCF_030144855.1 of Hypanus sabinus. Taxonomy (NCBI): domain Eukaryota; kingdom Metazoa; phylum Chordata; class Chondrichthyes; order Myliobatiformes; family Dasyatidae; genus Hypanus; species Hypanus sabinus. The sequence goes on along the minus strand of NC_082722.1, from coordinate 17,012,423 downwards.
ACCCAGTTTGACTGAGAAGCTTATTAAAGATGGATCCTTCAAACGGTTTCATTGGAATGCTGAAACATAAAGATTTTTTAAATTTGAAAGCTAACTGCTTAGCCTGTTTTTTCATGAAGATATAAGATTAGATGTTTAATGTCTTTCTGTATGAATAATTGTATCTTACATTTTTTAAACCTTTGTAACTAGTTTCCTTTTGTATTTTTAATACTGTATTTTTGATATATGCGAATTGAATTTCTTGTTTGGATATTGTTTAGTCTAGGTTGGAATATAAATAACCTTGAAACTAATTGGAGTGATTACCAGGTTTCTTTTTTGAGGGGTTGTCCGTAGTTATAGATGCCAGCTTTCTATAGGTCAGTTTTCTTTCTTTGGGAGGTGGGCGAGGGTATGGTTTTTTTTCTCAGAAGCAGTTTTTGAATTTTTTTTTAGCCAACTTGTTGCTTGGTTACCATTTCTCAAGGTTTATGGATTGGTTTTAACTTGCATTTTAACCCTCTCTTTAAATAATATTAAAAATGGAACAAACTTATTAATCTATTTAGTTTTAATGTGAAAGGATTAAATCACCCTGTTAAATGCAATAAGATTTTTGCTTATATTAGGAAATTTAAGGTCCCTGTTATTTTTTACAGGAAACTCACATATGCAAATGTGATAATCTACTTTTTTTAAACTCTTGGAGCAGACTTTGTTTTCATTTGTCTTTTCAGGCCAAATCTAGAGGAGTTTCGATTCTTATAGATAATACACTTTCCTTTGTCCAACGTAGTGTCTGATCCTAATGGACGTTTTGTTATAGTTTCAGGGAAACTAGATATTAAATTAATAGTATTTGTCAATGTGTATGCCCCAAATGTAAATGATCTAGGATTCTTTGAGCTTTTTTTTTCATTTTTACTTGATCTGAGTCTTTATTCTTTGGTGATGGGAGGAGATTTTAACTGCTGGCTAGACCCAATTTTAGACCGATCATCTTCTAAACCAGCATCTCTTAATAAATCAGCTTTGTTTATTCATTTTTTTTTATTGAAATGTGGTATTGGTGATGTTTGGCGTTTCCTGCATCTTACATCCTTCAGATTGGGAGTACTTGTTTTTTTTCCCCCATGTTCATCATACATATTCCAGAATTGATTATTTTTTTAATTGATAGTCAAATGATTTCATGTTCATTCTTGTGAATATAAAGAGATTGCTGTTTCAGATCATGCTCCTGTATTTCTATCTTTAAATCTCCCTGGTCTTCCTCAACAAACAGATTTTGAAGTGAATAAAAAGGAAGAGACTTTTAATCTTATTGTATGGGGTACTTTCAAGGCCTATATTAGAGGACAAATTATTTCTTATACTGTGAGTGTTAAGAATAAAGCTAATAAATAAATAATTGAATTAGCCAATCAATTGAAACAATTAGATCAAAAAAATGCTATAGCTCCAGATCCTGTTTTATATAAAAGATGTGTTGAAGTAAAAACTAAATATGATCTTCTGTAAATATCCAATTGAAACTCAACTTCTTAAAGATAAAACTCAATTTTACATTCAATGAGATAAATCGGGCAAAGTATTGGCCAACCAATTTAAAAACTTCTGTAGTTAAACGACAAATTTGCAAAACTAGTGGTGATGGGACAACTGATCATTCTGAAATAAATGATACCTTTAGAGAATTCTATTCTAAACTATAGTTCTGATTTTATAAAGATAATACTGTAATGAATAATTTTCTAGATCAATTAAATATCCCTGCACTTTCTGCAGATAATTGTAAACAGATGGATCAAGCCATTTCTTATGAGGAAATTGCTGAGGCTATACGTTCACTACACTCAGGGAAGGTTCCAGGTCCAGATGGATTTTCTGGAGAATTTTATATAGCTTTTTCTTTATTAGTTGTACTACAGTCTCACTTAGTCTTTCTTGATTCTTTCAAATTGGGTAGCTTTCCTCAATCTTTCTATGAATCCTCTATTTCACTTAGCCTAAAGAAGTACAAGCTAACTGAATGCTCTTCATATAGGCCAATTTCATTACTCAATGCTGATACTAAAATCCTTTCTAAAGTTCTGGCTCGTAGGATTGAAAATTTTCTACCTTCTATTAATTCTGATGATCAGACTCGATTTATTAGAAACCGACATTCCCATTTTAATATACGCCATGTGTTAAATTTTATTTACTCTCCCTCCCAGGAGACATCGGAATGTGTGATATCCTTAGATGCTGAGAAGGCCTTCGATAGGGTTGAATTGAATTATTTATTTAAAACCTTAGAAAAATTTAATTTTGGACCAGATTTTATTCAATAGATTAAATTTATTTATCTCCTGCTCGGGTTCTTACTAATTTTTAAAATTCCAAACCATTTAAAATTTTAAACATTTAAACTGCGGAACTAGACAAGGCTGTCTGTTGAGTCCTTTGCTCTTTGAGTTAGCTTTAGAACCCCTTGTCATTGCTTTTTGTGAATCTAATGATATCTGTGATATTTTAAGGAGAGGTATTACAAAATTTCGCTTTACGCTGATGATATATTGCTGTTTATCTCTAATGTTGAGACTTCGTTACCTTGCGTACTTTCTTCACTGTCCCATTTTAGCCAGTTTTCATTATGTAAATTGAACCTACATAAGAGTGAATTATTTCCTTAAGTAATTTGGTATTAATTAATACTAATCTCCCTTTTAAAGTTGTAAGGAATCAACTTACTTATTTGGGTGCAACAGTCACTAAGAATTACAAACACCTGTTTAAAGAAAACTTTCTTACTTTATTGAATCATGTAAAAAGGATATCATTAAATTGGTCACCTCTTTCAATATCGTTGGTTGGACGAATTAATTCTATTAAAATGAATATTCTACCAAATTTATATATCTTTTTCAGGTTTTACCCGCTTTTATTCCTAAATTTGTTTTTGACTCTCTTGATTCTATTTTATCCTTGTATGTGGAAAAATAAACATCCTCATTTAAATAAAGTTTATCTTCAAAAATCTAAGAAGTCTGGAGGTTTAGCTTTACCCAATATACGTTATCTTACGTTTTGGCTATATTATATTAATCATGTAGATTGTCTGGTATGGGTCTCTTTAGAAGCTAACTCTCTTAAATTTTCTATTATTTCTCTTCTTGGATCCTCACTTCCTTTATTTGTAAGTAAACTAACTGATAATTTAATAGTTAAACATACTCTGCGGATCTGGATACAATTTAGAGAACACTTTTGTTTATTGAGATTTTTCCTTTCAAGTCCCATTTATTCAATTTTTTAAACCCTCCATGACTGATTTAGTTTTTAAAGAATGGGGCAGGTTGGGTGGGTATTAAATGTTTTTGAGATCTGTTTGTTGGAGGAAACCTTTTTTCATTTGAGCAATTGTCAGCCAAATATAGCTTACCCTAAACTCACTTTTTTAGATTTTTGCAAATCAGAGACTTTTAAAGATCTCAATTATGCACATTTCCTATAAGTTCAGATAAGAACTTACTAGACATAATTTTTAGTTTGACAACTTTTCATAATGGTTCAATATCTAATATTTATGGTACGTTACTGGAGACGAGGAATGTTCCTTTAGACAAAAATTAAGAATCTCTGGGAACAAGATTTACAGACATCAATATCTGAGGAAACTTGGAATGAAACTTTTAAACTGGTTAATACTTCATCACTATGTGCTCGTCATTCCCTCATACAATTTAATGTGGTACATAGAGTTTATATGACTAAGGATAAGCTATCTCATTTTTATTCAGACATATCTCCCTACTGTGACAGATGTAATAATGGAGAAGCTTCATTAATTCATGTGTTTTGGACTTGTCCGAATCTTGAAAAATATTGGAAGGAAGCTTTTCAACCTTTTTCCTTACTTTTTAAGGTCAATTTTAAGCCTAACCCTCTGATGGCCCTATTCAGTATTGTTGCAGGACAAGATATTAAGCTGAAGGCATCTGATTTACATATTTTGGCCTTTAGCTCTCTTATAGCTAGGAGGACACTTTTGTTTAAATGGAAAGATGGTTTTCCTTCTACTCATGCTCAATGGTTATATGACGTTCTGTTTAGATTTAGAGGCGATTCATTGTTCAATTTCTGAATCTCATCAAGACTTTCAAACATTGTGGGGACCTTTTCTGAATTATTTTCAAAACCTTCAATTCGTTGTTTAAACTCAGGTGTTGACTATTATTAATTTTTATTATATGAGAAGGTGTTTTGCCTTCCTTTCTCCTTACTAAACAGTTTCGGTCTTGGTAGGGGTTAGATTCTTTTTTATTGTAATAAATTAGTATATTTCAATATAACTATTGATTAACTTACATGAATACGGGTAATGAGATTGTTATTATGAACAGATATAATGTAATTGGTAGTTTTTAAAAATCTTTTTGACCTTAATTGTATACACTTTCTTGTACTCTGTATTCTCCTATGTAGAAACTAATAAAAATATTGACAAGTAAAGGCTTATGAGCTAGCAGCAGTCGCTGTTACCAAGCAAAATCAGGGAAACAAGGAGATAAGATCAAAAGATTGGGTTCACTCAACTGATGTCTGGAGACAGTTTTAATAAGACAGTTCCAATTAATTACATTGGAGCACAGCTTCTGCAGATTTGTCAGACAAGATCTCCCCTAAGGAAACCATGCTGACTTCAGCCAATTTTATTGTGTACCCTGAAACATTCCTCATCCTTAATGATGGACTCTAACATCTTGTCAACCACTGAAGTCAGACTAGCTAGCATACAATTTCTTGTCTCTTGCCTCCCTCCTTAAAGAGTGGAGAGATTTGTAATTTTCCAGAACTTAGTAATAATCTTTCAAGAATCACTAACACCTTCACAATTTCTTACAGCTACTTTGAGTGTAGTTCACCTGGTCCACATTCAGATCACTCAGCCTTCTAAATGCCTTCTCTTTGGTAATAGTGACTACACTCACTTCTGCCCCCCAATAAACAGATTTCTGACACGCTGCTTGGGCTTCCACAGTAAAGACTGATGCAAAATCCTCCAGGCTTTCACTATTCCTATAAGATGGTGGCGTGGTCAGATGCAGTAGCCGCTATGGGTTAGCCAAAGTTGTTAATGTCTAGTTAAATGCCTTTTGTATGATGGTAAATACTGCTGGACATTAAGAACTACATGTATAGTTGGCCCTCCTTATCTGCGGATTCCGCATGTGTGGATTCAACCAACCGTGGATCGGGAAAACCCAGAAGTTCTGTCTCCAGCACTCGTTGTTTGAGCGTGTACAGACTATTTTTTCTTGTCATTATCCCCTGAACGATACAATATAACAACTATTTACATAGCATTTACATTATATTAGGTTTGATAAGTAATCTAGAAATGACAAAAGTACAGGCAGTCTCTGGGTTATGAATGAGTTCCATTCCTGAGTCCGTCTTTAAGTCAGATTTGAAGTTGGAACAGGTACATCCGGTATTATTTAGCGTCAATTAGTCGAACATTTTTCTTAGTATATAGTACATATTTTACCTTTCTATGCATATAAAACACTTAAGAAACATACGTATTTCAATAATTAAACCACTGTGTTGCTTAGTAATAATTCTAGCTTTCATCGGGGCAAGGCCTTTCACATGCTCCATTAAAATTGTTCCAATCATTAACTGACTGTAGCCTAAGGCTTTTCCAACGACCGATGGCGTTTCACCTCTTTCTGATTGCTTTATTACTTCCACCTTATTTTCAATTGTGATTATTTTCGTGAACAGAAGCACCACAGATTCAGAGCTGCACTGCCAGGTCCTAATGTCCACTGCACTGAGACATGTTAAATAAAGTCCGGGGTTCCGCTGGGTCCTAAAGACCACCGCACTGAGACAGGTTGAATAAGGGACTTGAGCATCCGGGTTTTTGGTATCCGCGGGGGGTCTCTGAACCAATCCCCGGCAGATAAGGAGGGCCGACTGTACTTCAAGTCTATCCCATCAGCAAGCTTTTGAATTGGCAGAGGAGCTGGAAATGGTGTGGACAACGTTGCTCCCTGCTACCGAGGGGCATCGAAGCTGGTGAGTGAAGGTGGTATACAGTCTAAGAGCGAGTGATTCTCTTAGTCACTTTTCTTGTGATTGCAAGACTGTTGAGCTTTGGTAATGAGGAATGCTGCAAGGCCAGTTCATTTGTTTGTTGGTGGGACATGATGGCAGGAGGAGCTTCATGGCCTCAATTGTAGCACAGACTGGGCCTTGTGCTGCGGTGTCACCTGTTGCAACTGGCCAGGAGAGATGACACCTTAATATATACACATACTATGTGACTTGTGTGGTGTATGCCTGTAAATATTACTTTGTCCCCAGAGGAGCGCTGTTTCTTTTCATGGGTGTTCGTGTATAGTTGAATGACAATTAAACTTGAACTTTGACTGATTTTTGCTATATTTTATGCCCTTCCTTTGGTTTTATGCTGCCTTTGACTTCACTTGTTAGCCATGGAAGTTTCCAGAATTCATCATCTTTTAGTCACAACTCATGAAAATTCATGACTTCTCTTAAGAATTGTATATTGTAATTGAAAGGGAACAATGTAACTGATCCTAAGTATATTGACTAAATAATATTCTTTGGTATTTGCAAATGTTATACTCAACAACAGGTATACCACTGGATACTATTGGGGTAAATGACCTAGCAGAGTAAAGTCACAGCAGTCGGGTCTCTGGCACTGATTCTAGCTTTGTGATTCAGAAGGGGAGGGGGAAGAAGAGGCAAACTGTGGTGATAGTGGATTTGTTGGGTAGGGGAGTAGAAAGGAAGTTCTGTGGGCGAGAACTAGATTTCCAGTTGGTATGTCAGGTGCCAGGGTCCAGGACATCTCTGATTAAGTGTGAGGGTGAGCAGCCAGAGTTCATGGTGCATGTAGGTACCAATGACATGGGTAAGAAGAGTGACAAGGTTCTGCAAAGTGAGTTTAGGAGTTGGGTGCTAGGTTAAAGGACAGGATTTCCAGGGTTGTGACCTCAGGATTACTACCTGTGCCACTTGCTAATGAGGCAGGAAATAGGAAGGTCATACAAATCAAACAGGAGTTGTGTACAAGATATTAAGAGGAATAGACAGAGTGGACAGCCAGCACCTCTTCCCCAGGGCACCACTGCTCAATACAAGAGGACATGGCTTTAAGGTAAGGGATAGGAAATTCAAGGGGGATATTAGAGGAAGGTTTTTCACTCAGAGAGTGGTTGGTGCGTGGAATGCACTGCCTGAGTCAGTGGTGGAGGCAGATACACTAGTGAAATTTAAGAGACTACTAGATAGGTATATGGAGGAAGTTAAGGTAGGGGGTTATATGGGAGGCAGGGTTTGAGGGTCGGCACAGTTGTGGGCTGAAGGGCCTGTAATGTGCTGTACTATTCTATGTTCTATGTAAGATGGAGGGTGTCAGATTTTTGAATCATTAAGCTCTCTTCCAGAGAAGGTGGGACCTGTACAGAAGAGATGGTTTGCACCTGTATTGGAGGGGGACCAGTATCCTAGCAGGAAGGTTTTTCTACTGCTACATGATGGGGTTTAAACTAAAGTTGCAGGGGGATGGGAACCAGTGCCAGAACAGAAAATGGAAAGGTTGTGGAGACATGTTAAGACCTCAAGCAAAGTCAGGAATCAAAAGCTTGAGCATGGTGCAGTTAATGTTCTGAGCTGCATATATTTCAATGGGAGAAGTACCATAGGAAAGGCGGATGAGCTCAGGTCATGGATCCACGCATGGAATTATAATATCATAACCATTAGTGAGACTTGGTTGCAGGAGTGGCAGGACTGGCAGCTCAATATTCTGGGGTTTTGATGTTTTAGACGTGAATTAAAGGGTGAGGGGTGGTGTCACTAGAAAATATCATGGCAATATTCAGTTAGGATAGATTGGAGAACTCATCCAGTGAGACTTTATGGGTGAAACTGAAGAATAAGGAAGTTATGACCATGTTAATGGAGCTATATTATAGACCACACAACAGTCTGCAGGATTTACAGGAACAAATTTGTTGAGATTGCAGACGTACAGGAAACACAAGGTTGATAGAGTAGGTGGTTTTAACTTTCCACATATTGACTGTGACTCCCATACAGTAAAAGGACTATAAAATGGAATAGTTAGTCAGATGTGTTCAAGGAAGTTTCCTTAATCAGCACATAGAAGTCCCATTGAAAGGGTGTCATACTTGACCTGTTAGGGAATGAGACAGGACAGGTAACAGAAGTTTATGTAGGGGAACATATTGAATGTAGTGATCATAATGCCATTAGTTTCAAATTAAACACGGAATAAGATGGGTCTGGTCTGTGGGTTGAGATTCTAAATTGGAGAAAGGCCAATTTTGATATCGGAAAGGATCTGGCAAGTGTGGATTGGTGCAGGCTGCTTTCTGGCAAAAGAGTACATGATAAGTGTGGGGCCTTCAAATGTGAAAATTTCAGATTACGGTACAAGGCTTGCATGTGCCTGTCAGAATAAAAGGTAAAGATAACAGGTTTAGGGAGCCTTAGTTTTCAAGAGATATTGAGGCCCTGGTTAAGAAAAAAAAGAGATGCAAAGCAGGGATAGGAACAAATGAGATACTTAAGGGCTATAAGAAAACAGAAGAACACTTAAGAAAGAAATTAGAAGGGCTGAAAGAAGGCATGAGATTGCCCTAGCAGACAATGTGAAAGAGAATCCTAAGCGATTCTACAAATGTGTTAAGAGCAAAAGGATTGCATTGGACTAATAGGACTCGCAGATCTCTGGAAGATCAGAATGGTACTTGTGTACGGAGCCAACAGAGATGGGGAGATCTTAAATACATTATTAGCATTTGTATTTACTCAGAAGATGGACACAGTCTATAGAAGTGAGGCAAAGCAGCAGAGAGGTCATGGGCCTTACACAGATGACAAAGGAGGTCCTGTTTTCTGTCTTGAGGCAAATCATGGTAGATAAGTCACCAGGGCCAGACAAGGTGTTCCTTGGGACACTGGGAGGCAAGTGCAGAAATTGCAGGGGCTCTAGCAGAGATCTTTCAATAATTCTTAGCAACAGATGAGGTATTGGAGGATGGCTAATGTTGTTATGCTGTTTGCGAAAGGCTCTGAAAATAAACCAAGAAATTATAGGCTGGTAAGCCTGACATCAGTAGTTGGAAAGTTATCGGAAAGTTTTCTAAGGGACTGGATACATATTTGGATAGACATGGCCTGAAAGGTCATATCTAACCAATTTTATGGACTTTTTCTAGGAAGTTACCAGTAAAGTTGATGAAGGCAAGCCAGTGGTTATCTTCTATATGGACTTAGTAAGGCATTTGACAAGGTCCCACATGGGAGGTTGGTCATGAAAATTCAGTCGCTCTGCATTCAAGATGAGGTGGTAAAATAGATTAGACATTGGCTTTGTGAGAGCAGCCAAAGAGTAATAGTAGATGGTTATCTCTCTGAGGAGGCCTGTGACTAATGAAGTGCCGCAGATATTGGTGCTGGATCCATTGTCGTTTGTCATCTATATCAATGATCTGGATGATAGTGTGGTTAACTGGATCAGCAGATTTGTGGATGACACCAGAATTGGGGATGTAGTGGACAACAAGGAGGAGCTTGCAGTAAGATGTGGACCAGTTGGAAAAAATTGGCTGAAAAATGGCAGATGGAATTTAATCCAGACAAGTGTGAGGTGTTGCATTTCGGTAGGATCAATCAGGGTAGGCCTTACACACTGAACTATAAGGCACTGCGGAGTGCTGTAGGACAAAGGAATTCATTGAAGTTGGCAGCACTGAAAGAAAGGGTGGTAAATTTTCTGATTATGACTTGGCCAGAAAGAAATTTTATCAGTGAATTATGACAGTGTTACAAAAGTTACACTTGTGCAAGTAAATTTAGAACTTCAATCTTGGGCTCAACAAAAAAAATTGAATTCCTTTCCATTTCTAATGAACCACTAAATGCAAGCTAAAATAAAATGAGTTATGTGTTTCCTCATTATAGCAGGAAGATGCCCTAGCACAACAGGCGTTTGAAGATGCCCGAAGAAGAGCCAGAGATTTTGAAGATAGGGAACGGTCCCATCGGGAGGACATGGAGGTGAGAGGTTAGAACACTTCTTAATGAGTTAAGGATTGTGGGAGGGGGAAATTGGATTGTCAATGTAAGAAAATGTTCATTAGAAAGATGAAAGAGCAGATACTGGAATATGTAACTAAAATCAAACTTGTAGGATAGAGGCCAGTGCAATAATCTATGTTTCACATTTAGACCCTGCATTAAGAATCACTGAGTTTCAACAATTTTTTTTTGTTTGGAGGAAAGTTAGACCCTGAATCAGTCTTTCATCGCATAGATCTAGTTGCTGTGATGTTTCCAGGGCTTTTGGAAAATTACAGTGGTTTTTCGCAACACATAGTACTGGAGGAACACAGCAGGTCAAAAGCATCTGTGGGGTGTACAAGTGAGGAAATCCAGGATCCAATTATCACAGTGTGATGGAGCTGACTTCAGCTTTGAATAAACAGTCGCCGTTTTGGGCAGAGACCCTTCATTAGGAATAGTTGTTTTTGCTTGATTGTCTTCTGATTGAAGATCATTTTCTATTCACACAGATCTTTCCTTTACCGATGAAATGCAAGAAAATATTAAAATTTGTGTAGAAAATCTTCTGCAAAGATTTTACTCTCATTTTAGCTTATATGAGAAGGCAGTCCTGTGGTAGGAAATGAGCTTACAAGTTGAATTTTTGACTCGGATGAAACCTAGAAAACACAGATGGAGACTCAAAACTTAGTTGGCAATCTAAACTAGTCTTGCATTAAAGTGTTTTACCAGAATCATCACCAGAGCGTAGAGGGAGATAGCCAGTGCAGATGTCCCGTCCCCCCCCCCCTACAAAGGTAGAGTGTTCCTATGAAACCTTTCTTAAACCGTAATGGTGTAAAGCGAAGAACCATTAATTTATATGGGGAAAATATTTGTAAAAGCGAAAATCATCTTTGTAATGTTAAAACAGGTTACTAATGTAGGCCTTTGTAAAAGCGAAGTGGCATAAAGCGAACATTCGTAAAGCGGGGGACACCTGTATAAAGAACTGGGAGGGAGGAGCTGGCATGCTATATGTGGAACTAGGTTTACTAGAAATATGTAACGCTCATATAATGGGAGAGAGAAAACAAGGAATTATAGACCAGTTATCCTGACATCAGTGGTGGGGAAGATGCTGGAGTCAATTATAAAAGATGAAATAGCGGCACATTTAGATAGCAGTAACAGGATCGGTCTGAGTCAGCATGGATTTACAAAGGGGAAATCATGCTTGACGAATCTTCTGAAATTTTTTTGAGGATGTAACTATGAAAATGGACAAGGGAGAGCCAGTGGATGTAGTGTACCTGGACTTTCAGAAAGCCTTTGATAAGGTCCCATATGGGAGATTAGTGGGCAAAATTAGAGCACACGGTATTGGGGGTAGGGTACTGACATGGATATAAAATTGGTTGGCAGACAGGAAACAAAGAGTAGGGATTAACGGGTCCTTTTCAGAATGGCAGGCAGTGACTAGTGGGGTACCGCATGGCTCTGTGCTGGGACCGCAGCTATTTACAATATACATTAATGATTTAGATGAAGGTATTAAAAGTAACATCAGCAAATTTGCAGATGACACAAAGCTGGGTGCTACTGTGAAATGTGAAGAGGATGGTATGAGTATGCAGGGTAACTTGGACAGGTTGAGTGAGTGGGCAGATGCAGTTTAATGTGGATAAATGTGAGATTATCCACTTTGGTGGCAAGAACAGGAAGGCAGGTTACTATCTGAATGGTGTCAAGTTTGGAAAAAGGGCGGCACAACAAGATCTAGGTGTCCCTGTTCATCAGTTACTGAAAGTAAGCATGCAGGTACAGCAGGCAGTGAAGAAAGCTAATGGCATGTTGGCCTTCATAACAAGAGGAGTTGAGTACAGGAGCAAAGAGGTCCTTCTGCAGTTGTACAGGGCCCCGGTGAGACCACACCTGGAGTATTGTGTGCAGTTTTGGTCTCCAAATTTGAGGAAGGAGATTGAGGGAGTGCAGCATAGGTTCACGAGGCAGGACTGTCATATAGAAACATAGAAAATAGGTGCAGGAGTAGGCTATTTGGCCCTTCGAGCCTGCACCGCCATTCAGTATGATCATGGCTGATCATCCAACTCAGAAACCTGTGCCTGCTTTCTCTCCATACCCCTGATCCCTTTAGCCACAAGGGCCATATCTAACTCCTCTTAAATATAGCCAATGAACTGGCCTCAACTGTTTCCTGTGGCAGAGAATTCCACAGATTTACCACTCTCTGTGTGAAGAAGTTTCTTTTCATCTCTGTCCTAAAAGGCTTCCCCTTTATCCTTAAAGTGTGACCCCTCGTTCTGGACTTCCCCAACATCGGAAACAATCTTCCTGCATCTAGCCTGTCCAACCCCTTTAGAATTTTATATGTTTCAATAAGATCCCCCCCCTCAATCTTCTAAATTCCAGTGAGTATAAGCCCAGTCAATCCAGTCTTTCTTCATATGAAAGTCCTGCCATCCCAGGAATCAATCTGATGAATCTGTTGAAAGATTGGAGCGACTGGGTTTGTATACACTAGAATTTAGAAGGATGAGAGGGGATCTGATTGAAACATGTAAGATTATTAAGGGATTGGACACGCTAGAGGCAGGAAACATGTTCCCGATGTTGAGGGAGTCCAGAACTAGAGGTCACAGTTTAAGAATAAAGGGTAGGCCATTTAGAACAGAGCTGAAAAACTTTTTCACCCAGAGAGTTGTGGAATGCTTTGCCTCAGAAGGTAGTGGAGGCCAATTCTCTGGATGCTTTCAAGAAAGAGTTAGAGCTCTTAAAGATAGTGCACGGGATATGGGGCAAAGGAAGGAACGGGGTACTGAATGTGGATGATCAGCCATGATCACATTGAATGGCGGTGCTGGCTTGAAGGGCGGAATGGCCTACTCCTGCACCTATTGTCTATTGTTCAATGTCCATATGGTTATTTGCCAGCCCAGCCTCGTTTGATTAAAATGTCTTTAGCAGAGAATGTACAATTTTTCTATCAGGAATTATTTTATCTAGGTGTTATTCCTCTCACATTATTGAACAAAAATTAAGTAGTTCTGTGCTCAAGATAAGGACTCCCAGATCTTTGTCTAAAAGTGGATTTTAACCCCTGTATTTTTTTATTCCATGTCATCTACATGTAAAGCATCCTTTTAAATAGATGTGAGATGGTTATTATCAGTATTCTCACCCAGTTTGGACTAAATTAAAAATCATCGCATTTGCAAATCATTACATTGGTCTGTGCTTTGTCCTATTCAGATTTGATTGATCCATTTATCTGATTTCTTTTACTTTCAACTTGCTTTCCAAACATCATAATTAAATACAGGCAGTAACAATATTTTAAATGCATGGTCATTGAAATGCAGGCAATTCAGTTCACAACAATGATACTTGTAGGAAATGCATAGCAAAATAATTCTCTAGTTGATTCCAGTATTCAAAGTTTAGAGTAAAATTTATAATCAGCGTATACATGTCACCACGTACAACTCTGAGATTCTCTTTCTGCGGGCATACTTGGCAAATCTATAGAACAGTAACTGTAAACTGTGCAAATGCAGATATAAATAAATGTAACAATATAAATGTGTCCTGTAATGTGTAGCTATCCCCTTTTGCTCAAGAACCTGATGGTTGAGGCATAGTAACTGTTCTTGAACCTGGTGCTACGAGTCTTGAGTCATGAGTCCTATACCTTCAATGTGATGGTAGCAGCGAGAAAAGAGCATGGCCTGGGTGGTAAGGATCTTTGATGGATGCTGCTTTTCTGTGGCAGCAGTTCATATAGATGTGTTCAATGGTTGGAAGGGTTTTACCCTTGATATACTGAGCCGAATCCACTAACTTTTGTTGGATTTTCTGCTCAGAGGCATTGGTGTTCCCATACCAGGCCGTAATGTACAAACAGCACATTTTCCGCCGCACATTTATAGATGTATGCCAAGATTTTTGACGTGTATAATGTCTACAGACTCCTGAGGAAGTAGAGGCGCTGTCATGCTTTCTTCACAATTATATTTATAGGATAGGTCCTCTGAGCACCCAGTATTAAAGTTACTGACCCTCTCCACCTTGGATCCTCCTATGATTGCTGATTCATGGATCTTTGGTTTCACTCTCCTGAAGTCTATAATTAGTTCCTTGGTCTTATTGACATTGAGTGAGAAGCTGTTATTATAACACCACTCCCCCAAGTTTTAAGTCTCCCTCCTGTATGTTGATTCATCACCACCTTTGATAGCGCCCACAACAGTGGTATCATCGGCAAACTTGTATGTGTTGTTGGAGCTGTACTTAGCCACACAGTTGTAGGTGTAAAGTAAGTGGTACAGGGGGCTAAGTTCTCATCCATGGGCTGTACAAATGAGGAAATTCAGGATCCAATTATTAGTGTGATGGTGCTCACTTCAAGTTTGTTTGATGTATCTGACGAGACTCAAACTTGTGTTCCATTTGCACTTTGCATTTCTGCTTAACTGGGTAGGGTTACTGGTGACTCGGTGTATAACAGTAAGTTTAGTAACTGATCCACTTTAAAACAGTGGATTCCAGTTCTTTAGAACACATCGAGACCAGTACACTTTGGCCCAATTAATCTGAATTAGCTGAAGTTTCATGGAAATTATTAAAAGGTATGAAAAGGCAAACTGCTGTTTAACTGAGTAACAGATTATGCATTTAAATTAAATACCAAACAAATTAAAACACTATTAATAGTACTACAGTACTATACAACTATGTTAGTTCCTAACTTAAAGGAATTTATCCGTTGTACACTGTCATGTTCTTTGAATGTAAACGAACAAAATTAGCGCAGATGATGGACTGCTTTCGCACAATGCCTTTGATTGTGTTCTCCAAATCTTCTCTTTCATTGTAACATTCAAGATGATTGTCGATACCTTCAGATTCTTAATAGTTCCTAACTTGCTGAAGAATTTAAATGGTTTCCTTTTTCAATCATGACCATTTTTGGCATCTCCAAGCTTGAATAGTTGAAATCGTAGTGAGCTGAATTCTGGAATGTCTGGTTTCTACTTGCCAATTATCAGTTGACAAAAATCGCTGTTTCTGAACACAAATACATTTGACTGATGCTAGTTAGAAACTGTTTGGTAACTGTCTCCTGTACCAACTTAGCAGCATAGTGTCCCAAATAAAGGGAATCCTGGCTATTTTCTTGATTAGTTTTTGTTCCTTTGGAGTTGTCTGAAATAGCGGCTGTCCCAATTAACTGATGGCCTAATTTACTGAAATCTATTGTATTAACATTTATCTCAAATGGTTAGAAATTAAAGCAAACTTATAAACTAACTTGGCTGTATTTGATCAGTCAGATTCTTTGTAAGCAGTCAAGCATTATGTAGTGGTTGTATATTTCCTGGCACAACATACTTTCACCTGTTTTTAAAAAGGGGGGGGAAAAGTGGATTATTTCCTTACTTGAAATTATTCTAATGGAGAAGATTACTATCCATTCTGAGTTGATCGTAAATAACTTTTGGCCTTTGTACAGCCAGCCAGCGCCTCCTGCAGAGATTGCAGCTCCAGGTTTCACAGCACTATACAGATTGCGTGCTTCTGTCTGTAAGAGATGCGTGAGATACAGAACTTCTGATGTTTCAATCTGTAGTATTTTTACTCTTTCCTCCAAACATGGTTTGTGGACTTTTATAAATATTGCTTAACCTTTTTCCAATATTTTCTGCTATTTGATTTCCATATCCACATAGCTTTTTACAGTATTATCCCTTGGAGTAAAACTTATTTAGTTTAAACAACACAAAGTCAGTGATTTTAATCAATATCTTGGGTGGATGAAGTTTCAATCAAATGTAATCTTGTTTTCTTGCTGATTGTGACCTGAAAGCAAAAGTGGTCAGTTTAGTATATCTTGGATCAAAATAATATGCTGTACAAATTTTGAAATGTGAAGAGAACTGATAGTAAAAATAAAAGCACAACACATTTTGGATAGTTTTGACTGAAGATGAAATGCTTCAGAAATGTTTTATGTCATGGGTGTCGCTCCTTTAACAGAGCTGGGCTAAATCTTACCTCCTGTTCATCTGTTAACGGTGTAATAGTGTTAGAGTTAGTATGGCTGCAGTGCCACGGTGGAGCTGGAGGAGAAAATGGATTTCAACTGATATAAAGATTAGTTTTATTTGTCCGTGAATATTGAAGCATACAGTGAAATACATTGTTTGCATCAGATCAGCAAAGATTGTGCTGGGTAGCCTGCAAGTATCCTCACACTTCAGGTGCCAACATATCACTAACCCTAACCATACACCTTTGGAATTGGAAGGAAACTGGCATAGTCACAGGAAGAACATACTTATAGTTAACGATGGGACATGTTATTTAGTATGAGATGAGAAAGGCTCACAGTTATTAAACTGATATGACCTCGAAGGTACTATTTATTAAAGTCCTGCACAATGCTGTTGGATAGTGAGTAAACTTAGATTGTGGTTCTTTTAAGTGCAATTTGGGGTGAAGTATAATTTGGCAAAATTGTTGCGATTATGCTTCTGCTACCTTTGTCCTAGAATGTGAAACCTTGATTTGTGGGAATATGGGTAAGCTATTCTCCCATTCTTTTATCTTGACTCTACCTGCTGGTCATTTAAAATTAAGATTTGTATCTCCCAGCTAGAAAAGCTATTAACTTCTAATTGTCCTAAAATCAGTGTCTTAACCTAAGTAGTATGTGGTGTAGTCTATTTAGCTCTTTGAACATGTTCTGTCAGTCTTTGTCATGGTTGATCAATCTTGATTTTTCTCTATCCCTAGATTCCCTTGGAACCCAAAAATCTGTTGATTTCTCCCTTTGTTCTCTACTAATAACAGAAAACTAAAATCTGAATGAAACTTTGTTTAAAATGTATTGTAGCAGCTTTCGGTGATGTCATCGTCCAGAATGGCAGCCCAAAGTAATAGCTCCTCTGGAAAAATGCTTATTTTGCCCTGTTAATCCGCCAAATACAAGATCTCTCAAATATCTGAACTTGTAAGAATGGGAGGGAGTTTCAAGATGGCGACGTAGACATCTGCCTTTTAGGCGCTCTTCATTTTTTAAGCTATAATCACCCTCTAATCAAATCTTTTCGTACCTAACTACATGGGTTGATATTTACGATTTATTTCTTTTTTAAAATAATACTTGATTTAATTTTTTCAAACTTAAAATGTCTGTACCTAAGAAATCATCTAAAGACCCTATAACTCTCGATGCAATCTCCAATCTTCTGGATACTAAACTTGCAAGTCTGGAAAATAAACTTACTGCGAAAATGTCTGAGCTTGAAGATGTCGTTAGATCATTTGATACCAAGCTTCAATCGCTGGCAGCAGATATTGAACGGCATGAAGAAAAGTTTGCGGCTCTTGACAAGATAATTTGTGAAAAAATATGTACAATCGAAACTTTGGAGGAGAAGGTACGATCGACCGCTAAAATAGTGGAGCAGAATAAGTTTAAAATCACCGATCTTGCAGACAGAACTTGCGTATTATTGGATTTCTCGAAAATGTTGAGTCTGGTGACTTAACTGAATATTTCTCTAACTTATTGTGGGAAATTTTTGGCGAGGACGCTTTGCGGGTTAAACCTACTATTGACCGTGCCCACAGAGTTCCAAGATTTTCGGCTGCGAGAGACAAGCCCCAAGCTGTGATTGTCCATCTCCATTTTCCTCGGGAGAAAGAGCTTTTAATTCGATTAGCTCGTCAGAAAGGTATGATTTCCCACAAAAACAACAAGTTTCGTATTGTGGAGGATTATTCATTCGAGGTGATGAGGGCGAGAATCGCTTTTAAACCGGTGATGGCAGAGATTCATTCGATTGGACTTAAACAAGCTTTAAGATACCCAGCGAATCTCAGAATTACGTTGAGTGATGATAGTCAGCGCTTATTTAATACTCCGGAAGAAGCGAAGAAATTCATTGAAGAATATCTGTCTTCTAGTACAAGTTGAACTATGCGTTATGTTGAAGAATTTTTGGAGAGAAGACGCCATTCCGCTTTTAGGCTTTAACTTATGAAGCTGCGGTATAGCTTTTTACTTTGGTCTGTAGACCTGGTTTTTTTTTTAATCATGATTTACAGATGCTCTTTTAATTTTACTATAATGTTTTTTTTTTAATTAAGTTTTTTTTCCTCTGGATTAGATATACACGCTAAGATTTTGTAATAATGATTTATTTTTTAAGATGTCGTTTCTTTTTCCCATAAGAATTTGCTTTCCCTAAGCGTTTATTTGCCTGTATTTGAGAATGAGACGAATGTCTTGAATTTTTGGACCTTTTTTTATATATATTGTAGTGGTTATTGAATCCTTTTTTAATCTTATTTTGATGACCCTTTCTTTTAAAAAAAAGATTGGCGAATTTACATTTATATTCTGTAATATGGTCCTTTCAAAATGTCGTTTCTTTTTCCCATAAGTCTCTGTTTTTGAAACGTCATTTTCTTAAATTTGAATATGGAATCTTTTTTTAAAGGCATATTACACTACTTTAAATTTCAATGGTTATCCTTTTTTTTATTAATGATTTTTTGCTTTTTTATATTATTTTTTCATTTTGATTGATATATATTCTTTCTTTTTACAACCCTGTATTTATATCTGGGTGTTATATAGTTTCTCTTTTCTTTCTTTTCATGAAGTTGCCATCTTGAAAATGGGGGTAATATTAGTATTAGTTAGTGCGCCTGCCGCTTGGCTCTTTTTCGAGGGGTTGGGGGATGGGGTAGAGATCTTTTTTCATGCTTTTGCTTTTTATTTTTTTTGCTTTTAGTTTATGGGCCGACTTTAAATTATTAATATTGTTGAGATGTCATGTTCTTCGGTTGCTACTGAACCATTTTTCCTTCTTCCTGAATCATGGGTTATGTGTCTTTTTAACCTTTTATGATATACACAACTAATATTGGCATGATGGATAAGTCTATTAACTTTATCTCTTGGAATACTAATGGTTTAAATCATCCGATTGAATGTAAAAAAAATATTTAAAGTATTCCATAGACTAAATGCTAATATTATTTTTGCACAGGAGACCCATATTAGGAGGGAGGATAATCAACTTTTTTTAGGTTCTGGAAGGGTCAACAATTTCACTCGAATTGTACCGCCAAAATTAGGGGTGTGTCTATTTTTATAGACCCCTCAATTTCGTTTACACATCATGAAAATATTTCTGATCCACAGGGCAGATTTTTGTTGATAACTGGTTCACTTTTTAATCGAAAAGTGGTTCTAGTTAATATTTATGCTCCAAACTTTGACTGCCCTGAATTTTTTAAACGTTTATTTACTTCCCTTCCTAATCTAAATGAATATATGTTGATAATGGGTGGAGATTTCAATTGTTGTCTGAATCCTTTGATGGATAGATCTAAACCTATCCGAATTCTTCCGAATAGATCAGCCTTACTTATTAATTATTTTATGGTTGATTCGGGAATTACTGAAATATGGCGGTTTTTGAACCCTAAAGATAAAGAATTTTCATTTTTTTCACATGTATATCACAGTTATTCTAGAATTGATTATTTCCTTATTGATCATCGTTTATTAACGGATGTTACTGATTGTAAATATGATTCTATTACTATTTCGGATCATGCACCTTTGAAGTTATCTATCAAGATTTCGGACTTTTCCAATAATACTAGATCTTGGAGACTTAACGCTACTTTGCTTCAAGACCCAGAATTTATCACCTACATAAAACAGCAAATTGACTTGTTTTTCTCAACAAACTATACTGAAGAGATTGACAGAGGAATACTTTGGGACTCTTTTAAGGCTTTTATCCGTGGACAAATTATCTCATATTCCGTTGGTAAAAGAAAACAAAGATATTTAGATATTGCTTTATTAGTGGATAAAATTAAAGAAATTGATAAGATTTATTCCGTGACTCCTACCAAAGAACTTTATAAGAAGAGAGTTGAGCTTCAAATGGAACATAGCTTATTATTATCTTCTTCAATTAAGAATTAATTAATCAGGACCAGGGCTCAATTTTATATCCATAGTGATCGAACTGGTAAACTGTTAGCTAATCAATTAAAAGCTATTTCGACTAAGCGACAAATTATTAAAATTCGTAAACAAGACGGTAATCTAACTACTGATCATAAAGAAATCAATAACACTTTTCAAGATTTTTATAAATCTTTATATCAATCAGAATTTGATGGCGATCTGTCCATGATGGATAATTTTTTTAACAATTTGAATATTCCCAAACTGACAGATGAAGATCGTAGCTTGTTCGATGCTCCTATCTCTATGGCCGAAATAGGAGAGGCTATCTCATTAATGAATTCAGGGAAAGCTCCTGGTCCTGATGGTTATATTATAGAATTTTTTAAAACTTTTTCTTCTTCGCTTTCCCCTTGGTTATGTGAAATCTTTAATGATGCATTTGCTAAGAAGAGATTACCTCAATCTTTTTATGAAGCTACTATCTCTCTAATTCTTAAAAAAGATAAGGATCCTACTTTATGTGCATCTTATCGCCCTATATCACTATTAAATGTAGACTCTAAGATTCTTACAAAAATTTTAGCCATTAGGTTAGAAAAGGTACTATCACAGATTATTTCAGAAGACCAAACTGGTTTTATTAGGAATCGGTATTCCTTTTTTATTGTTAGAAAATTGATTAATATAATTTATACTTCATCACCCATAATCCCAGAATGTGTTATTTCATTAGATGCTGAAAAAGCTTTTGATAGAGTTGAATGGACATACTTATTTAACTCTTTGAGATATTTTAATTTTAGTCCTAATTTTATATCATGGATCAAACTAATATATTATAAACCTGTTGCTTCTGTTCTTACAAATAATTACAGATCCTCTTTTTTTCAATTATCTCGTGGTACGAGACAAGGTTGTCCCTTAAGTCCTTTATAATTTAATATCGCATTAGAACCTTTAGCCATTGCTATTCGTGAATCTCCTAATATTTTTGGTATTACCCGTAATGAGAAGTTATACAAGTTATCACTTTATGCTGATGACTTGTTGTTATATATTTCTGATCCTGACAGGTCTATTCCCGCTATTTTATCCTTGTTGGCTCAATTTGGTAGTTTTTCTGGTTATAAACTAAACTTGGATAAGAGTGATTTATTCCCTTTAAATGCGCAAACTTTATTGAATGATAGGATACCATTTAAAGTTGTTACTGATAACTTTATCTATTTAGGTATAAAAATTACCAAGAAATATAAAGATTTATTTAGACTGAATTTTTTACCTATGCTCCATCAAATTCAACAACTTACGACAAGATGGTCTCCCTTATCCTTATCAGTAGTTGGTCGGATTAATGCTATTAAAATGATGATTTTACCGAAATTTTTATATTTATTTCAAGCTTTACCAATTTTTATTCCTAAATCTTTTTCTGATAATATTGATTCAAAAATCTCCTCATTTGTGTGGCAAAATAAAAACCCCAGGTTAAGTAAAAGGCAATTACAAAAATCTAAAAAAGGATGGTGGTTTAGCTTTACCTAACTTTAGATTTTACTATTGGGCGAATAATATTCGTAACCTAATATATTGGAAATTAGATTTGGATTCACCATTGTGCCCACAGTGGGTAAATTTAGAATGCAATGAGGTACAGGGATATTCTTTATTCTCTTCCTACTGATTTAGTTAAATTCAATAAACAGATATCTAATCCTGTTGTCAAACATACATTACGAATTTGGTTTCAATTTCGTAAGTTTTTTACTCTGAAAACCTTTGTTCTTGATAGCCCTATCTTACTTAATTTTTTTTTCAAACCTTCTTTGACAGATCAAGCTTTTAGCATATGGAAAAGGAAAGGTATAAAATGTTTTCGTGATCTTTTTTTTGAAGGTAGTTTGATGTCTTTCGACCAACTTTCCAACAAATTTAAGTTACCTAAATCTAATTTTTTTAGATATTTACAAATCAGAAATTTTTTACATAAAGTTCTACCATCTTTCCCCAATTCAACTTCAATGGATTTCTCAGGTTTGATTTTTACCTTAAATCCTTGTCAGAAGGGATTAGTGGCTTTTATTTATAATATGATTATGAAGATACAACCAGAAATATCAGGTAGAATTAAACAAGAATGGGAAAAAGAACTTCAATATAATATATCAACAGAAAAATGGGAAAAAATTTTACAAATGGTTAATTCTTCTTCTATATGTGCTAAACATGCTTTAATACAATTTAAAATTGTACATAGAGCTCATATGTCTAAAGATAAGCTTGCTCGATTCTATTCTCTTATTAACCCTCAATGTGACAGATGTCATTCAGATGTGGCTTCATTGACCCATATGTTTTGGTCATGTCCCACTTTACATAACTATTGGAAGGACATATTTGCTACCATTTCCTCAATTTGGAATATCGATTTACAACCTCATTTTATTACTGCAATTTTTGGTATACCAAGTGAGGATGGTAATCAGTTTTCCCCTTCAATTAGACGAATGATTGCTTTTGTAACATTAATGGCCAGAAGGTCTATATTACAAAATTGGAAAGAAGTAAATCCTCCTACCACGTTTCAGTGGTTCTCTCAAACTATTTCTTATCTGAGCTTGGAAAAAATTAGAAGCACTATTTTTGACTCATCAATTAAATTTGAAGAAACTTGGGGACCGTTCATTCGACATTTTCATATGAATTAATTTGACCTCTTCCAGACCTTCTCTCTGCTTATTCTTGTTCAGGTATGGAGTTCCGGAGTTTTTGACACTATCATATACATATAAACTGTTATTATTGCCCATGTTAGTTTAGTTTAGTGTTTTTTTTTCAATATATATTCTTTCTTGTATTTTTTAATTTTTTTTCTTCTTTTGATTATTTTTATTTTTTTCATATATAATTATTATAGATTTGATTGATTAATATACTATTTTTTTGTTGTTGATATTTAATAGGATATTGTTATCTTATTATTAATGTAATCTCAAGTCTATTGCACATAACCTATTCACTATTATGTTTTCTTTATATATGAAATTCAATAAAAAGATTGAAAAAGAAAGAAAGAACTTGTAAGAATGGAGAAAAGGAATGGAGATTTTTTTAAAAAGCGTCACTGTGGAGCCTGTGGACAAGGGGGGTGCAATGAGCGGCTCTCCTAAACGAGTGCATAGTAGTGAGGCTGACGCTGGGCTTTGTTTCAAGCGAAGTGGCAAATTCAGTAAAAATTCTGGAAGAAATACGGGAATTCCAAAAAGACATAAAACATCAACTTAAATGATATCAAGTCAGAGCTCACCAACATTAATCAAAAACTAGCAGTGGCAGACGCGAATTGAAAAGGTGGAAGATCGCGTTCAAAATGTGGAACAGATGCTAAGTAAGATGATAGAAGTGTTAAATCAAGAAAATAAACTACTCAATCAAGAAGGAAGGTCACGACGGAAGAATATCAGGATATATAATGTTCCCAAAGCAGCGGAAGGATTGTCTATGGTGGAGTTTGTAGAAAAGTTACTACGGAACACGCTGGAGATTCCCCTGACAACGGAACTCAACATTGAGAGAGCACACCGCGCACTCATTCCGAGGCATTCTAGAGACAGGGAAGATAAGCCACGGTCAATAGTAAACAGATTCCTTTGGTACAAAACCAAAGCAGATTCTGCGCAGAGCCTGGGGAAAGAAGGTAGTTTTTTTGAATGTGAAATTAATATATTTTGATCAAGATTACCCTCCTCCAGTGGTCCTGCAGAAATGTAAGGAATATTCTGAAGCAAAGCAAGTATTAAAGCAAAGAAAGATTAGCTTCCAGACTCCGTTCCCTGCTAAACTGCGAGTTTTTTTATTGAAGACAGGACGTGGCTGTATCAGACCGTGGAAGACAGAGGGTTGCCTGTCAGCGTGATCAATTCAAGGGAAAGCCTGACTGAGCAGGTATCCCGCTCTGCTTAGGAAATAATGAGAGAATCGAGAAAGCAGAGGATGGGAGGAGGGCGAGAGAAGAATATCAAGAAGAGACCGAGTTTTCAGAAGACAGACCCAACCCCCTCCAGAAGAGCCATAAGGTCTGACTAATGTCAAAAGTGTTGATAAGCGAAACAGAAGCAAAAATAGACGGTGCTATACTTATCTCAAGAAGTACATACTACAATGTGGATTTTATATTACTCAATTATATTTTTTATTCATTCATTCTCTCCTTTTCCCCCCACCTAAATGAGAATATATACATGGGAGAAATACACAGCGAAGTCTTTACTGTGTATTGGACATAGATTTTTTTCATTTTTATGGGTACTGCACTGGGGGTCCCCAATTCACAGGTAGGAGAGGTTATCCCTCACAGCTAGACATTTCCTCTAGCTCAACCCAGGGTCATCTACTAGAGACCTCGGCCTTGGAATCGCACTTACGTAATACACATGGCTAAGGACAAAATAAAATTCATTTATTTTAATGTCAATAGGCTATTAAAATTCTATCAAAAGTGAAAAAAGAACAAGCCCATGTATATTTGCAGGAAGCTCACTTAAGTGATAATGAGCATGGAAAACTAGAGAATGGGCTTCACTAATTTGTTTTCCTCCTCATATAAATCAGAACATAGGAGAGGAGTTGCTACTCTATCTCAAGCAAGCTAAATTTTGAAAAAGTATTCGAAATGGGAGATAAGGAGGGCAGATATATTCTGGTAAGGGGGAATATAGATGGAAATTCAGTTATTCTATTGAATATATGCGCACCCCCCCCCCCCCCAGGAAGTGATATTAGTTTCTTCTAGAAAATTACTAATATTATGGTAATAGAAAAAGGTTTCTTGATATGTGGTGGAGACTTAAATTACCAATTACAACCGAAGTTAGACTCTTCCAATAGAAAAACCTATGAAACAAAGTCCTTACATAAGAAAGTTAACACACTTTTTGAGGACATGGAGGGACCCTTTCCCCGATAGAAAGGATTACACTCATTATTCTGCCCCCCCCCTCAATTCTTTATATACAAGAATAGACAATTTCATAACATTTGGAAAAGATAAAGACAAAATAAACACCTGTTGAATTGGGACAGTAGATGTAAGTGACCATGCACCTATATATTTATCTGTTGATTTTGACCTTCAACCGAAGAAGACTATTTGGAAACTAAATTCAAGTCTACTCAATGATCTCTGTTTTAAGGAACAAGTTTAAAAAGGAAATTGGTCTTTACTTGGACTTCAATGGTAATGGAGAGGTTTCACCTCCCATTCTATGGGATACTCTAAAGGTTGTCTTAAGAGGGAAAACTATAGTGATATCTTCATGTAAGAAAAAAAAAGACTTTTTTTCTCTTTCTACAGGGATATGTTGGGGGGAGGGGGGAAGGGTTGATAATTTTTTTCCTTCTGTAACCATTTGAAAATTCAATTAAAAAAATGACTAAAAAAAGAAAAAAATAAGGAATAAAACAGAGGAAATTTTAAAAATTAATAGATTGGCTACACAAGAAATTAGGAAAAATTTAATGTTTCTGAAACAGACACTATGAAAGTGAATCTAAATCTATGAAAATACTAGCATGGAAACTGGAAAAAAGGAGCAGAAAATACAATTCATAGAATTAGGGATCCAAGAACAAAAGTGAAGAAAAATAAGTGAAATTCAAGAAGCTTTTGAAGTGTTTTACAAAACTCTATTTTCTGAAGTTCCGGGGGGAAGCATAACCCAAGTTGACACCTTCTTGAATTCTCTAGAGTTACCCACTTTAAGCGAAGAACAAAATAGAACAATGACTGCTGACATAACTGAAGCTGAACTAAAAACTGCAATTAGTAGGCTTAAATTAAGTCACCAGGATCAGATGGATATATGCCAGCGTGGTATAAAGAATTTAAAAATGAGTTAACTCTTGTTTTACTCCCCACACTGAACTGGGCTCTAAAAAAGGTGCAAATGCCACCCAGCTGGAAGAGGGCAATAATCTCAGCTATACCAAAAGAAGACAAGGATAAAATGGAATGTGGGTCATTTAGACCAATATCTGTTGTTAATGTAGATTATAGATTATCTACATTATCTCCATCCTGGCCAAATGGATAGAAGAGTTTCTATCCACACTGATACATGATGATCAGACAGGTTTTATACAACAGTGCCAAACGCAAGACAATACACTAAGGATACTTCACATTATGGATCATATACAGAAAAAAATTGAAGCAATAGTGATTAGTGTGGACATGGAATTTACAGAGCTTTACATAGATTTGGTTTACATGACACAATTATTAAAACTATACAGGCACTATATGACAACCCTACTGCTAGGATTAAAATCAATGGATATTTATCAAATGGTTTTACCCTAGAAAGGGGCACGAGACAGGGTTGTGCGTGGTCACCGCTACTCTTCGCATTATATCTGGAACCATTAGCTCAATACATCAGACAAAATGAAGATATCAGAGGAACTACTATTAAAGGGACAGAGCATAAATTGGCCTGTACGCAGATGACATTTTGATCTATCTAAGGCAGCCAACATACTCTTTACCTAAATTGATGCAATCCTTTGAACAATATGGTTAATTATCAGGATACAAGATCAACATAGATAAAACCCAATTAGTCTCATATAACTATAGCCCACCAAGAAAAATTGAAAGTAGATATCAGCTATTCAGTTCTAGGCATAACAGCTCACCTTTACCACTCTGTGTTGTCTAATTCAGTTGCACATTGAGTCACTTTATGCATTTGTTTGGCTTTGTGTTTGAAACTTCTCACTGTGTGGTTTTCTCCTTGGTTGTGCTTTTTGTCTGACTTGCACACTCTGTGACCTTGTCTATGACAATTTCTGTAAACTTTTTCTTTGAACCAACAGCAATTTGCATCATGGAAGGATTTACCTTATTGATAACATTTTTTTTGTGCCATTCAGGGACTTTTTGTGTGTTTTACATTCTAAACTCTTTTTCTATAGTTCTGCTGCATAGTCTCTAGCGATATTGCAATCATCAGTGCCTGTTCTGACAGTAGCCTCTTTTGAGTGCTTTGACAATGCATGCCACATACAAGCCTGTCCTTAATGCATCAGAAAGTCCATACCTAAAGTGACAGTGTTGGGAAAACTTGCACATTTCTGCAACGTATTCAGAAATGCTTACATCCTTTGACTGGTTCCTTTTGTAAAATCTAAATCTTTCAGCTATAATCAGTGGTTTGGGGCTCAAGTGATTTTGTAAAATGGTAATAGTTTGTCAAACATCATCTTGCTGGCTTTTCAGGAGTTACTAAGTTGTGTAAAAGCCTGTAGCACCCATTAAGCTTTAAAGCATGGATACTTTATTCCTCATCCAATACAATTTAACCTACTCAGTATGCAATTAACAGTCCTCATTAGCAATACCAAATTTGTCATTTTCCAACTAAGGCCATCATTATGCTATTTTTACTTAACTTTGTTAGTTGTGCATCTTTCTCTGTGTACCATGCACTCTTATTCGTGCATCCCTTTGTTAGAACATGTGACTCCATGACTGCTTTCTGCGTACTGACCCCAATGTCGCCCTCACCCTGATGGCCAACTTCGTGAGTGGCTGCATCAGGTTGTGTGTGTCCCAGGTATGTGGGCACCAAGTACCACTGTGTGCCCAGGTTCTACCTGTTGCCCTGGCTACGAAGGATGGGTCTGGCCCCTTTCCTGCGCAACACCCTGTCAGCTGGTCATTGTCCTTCATAGAGAAGTTCTTTCAGGTCAACGTCTTTGACCACAGGGCCATCAGGCAGTGGTCAGCACGTAAGAGAAAGACATGATGGACACAGTGGGGTGGTTCCTTGAGCAGACCGTCCAGTTCATCTGGCAAAATGCCTCATCGCCTGACCTCACCAAAAGGCACCAAGACCTCGCTTGGCTGGCGGTGAGAGGGGCCCTCCCAGTCTGATCCCTCCCGTATGCCCGGAACGTCATCTCCACATCCCTCTGCCCACAGGAGGACTGCAGTGAGGAGGAGTCGGTGACCCACCTCTTTGCACACTGTGGGTTCGCAGAGAAGGTGTGGAGGAGGATGGAAGGGGCTGTGTCGAGGTTTATCCCCAGCAGCTGCGTAACAGAGGACTCTCTAATCTACAGGCTGTTCCCGGGGATGCACACTGAGACCAACATCCAGTGCGGCTGGCAGATCATCAACTCGGTCAAAGACGTTCTTTGGTCGGCCCGAAACTTGATGGTCCACCAGCACATAGAGATGTCTGTAGGGGAATGCTGCCGACTGGCACATTCTCACCTGCAGAAGTACTTGCTGAGAGACGCACTCAAACTTGGTGCAGCCACCGCAAGGGCCCAGTGGGGAAGGACCACAGTCTAGGGTTCTTCTCCCGCAGGAGTTGAGGGGTGGGGGGGCACGGGGTGTATACCCCTAAACAAGTGTATATAAATATGGAATAACAGGGAGCCACGTGGGTGGTGAAAAGTGTGAAAATGTAAAGACAGCAATGGAAACAGTTGTAAAGGATTGAAAGTCATTGAATGGTTTATTGTATATAATTTTATTTATTGTTTCCTCTCACTGTTTTTCCCTTCCTGTGAAGTCGTAACTGTCGTTGCAGTTGGTGTATGCGCTGACATTATGTTTGTACTTGTAAGGGCATCTCTGTAATGTTAACTGCTGAGGTAATGGTTTCTCTGTAGCAGCAATGTTTGCGTTATAACTAGAGATAACGGATATCTATCCAATAGGAGAAATGTTATTCTTTTTTGTGTGTCTGGAAGCTGTTGGTTTCGTGGGCTTTTACCAGAAGGTGCTGTTACAAATCAGCAACAATGAATATATAATTGAGACAGGTTTTTTTTATAACAAATAAAACATTTATTAAACACAGTAAAAACCCACAAGTAAACAAACGACTAACGTAACTGGAAGTCAGCTGCGATACGGCAGCTCGAACAGTTCTTAAAGCGGTAATGCGAAAGTCCAAAAAGATTTCACAGTCCGTTAAAGGAGAGGCTTAAAATGATGTAAATTCTCTTGTGGATTTACTGCTGATTCCAGCCGAAGTATGTTATTCCCCGGAGGATTTACAATCGAAGGAAACAAAACGGCTTAAAGGCACTGACCTTTCTTTGGCGAAACTTTACCTAACCCTCTATTCTTCTGGCAGAACAGGAGTTATCATGGGCATAGCTGACGAATTCCTTCTGAATGAGCATCAAACAAGGTTGAACCTGCTTTACCTTCGAAATTAACTTTCCTCGATCTTTAAATTCCCGAACTTCAAATCTTCACTCTCTAATGACTGGACTGGCAATAATATGGCCAAACTGCCGGCAATAACTTTAAAGACTTAAAACAGAAAGTAAAACTCCACTCTTAAATGAAACTGCGTCATAACATCAGAATACGCAGCAGCGTGGAGTCAGTAGCGAATTCAGCTACGAACTGCCCACATCACAGGGTGGGGTTCTTCTTTTATACCCGGTTGAAAAACTATCACATGACCTCTCACTGGCAGGAAAATGACATCACTCCCCCATCACAAGACCATTACCGCATGTCCAGCATAACTTCAATTACATCATGGTCACGTGACAGGTACAAGACACCCACGGGTACATAACAGTGCAAGGGGAATGAAGAGAGGAGACATGACTTGAGGGAGTCGGCGGGCCACCCGACTGGGTGGACTCCGGGTGGGAGTCTGGGGTTTGGCAATGCTTGGAGGAGATCGAATGGTAGATAGGAGATCTTGCTGAATGAACTCCAACAATTTGTGCACGGACTGTTTCATAAGATTGGCACCTTTTTCTTTTTAACCACATAGTCAAAGTAAGAGTTATAAATCTTAATCGTTTAACTGCATATTGTGTACTGTCCATTATTTCTGGGTACTGATTTGAAACAGGACACATCGCACAGCATCCACAACAAGATTTATTAAGTTTGGCCGGGTGGTGGGGTTATCACCCCTGAGATTAAGCTGCTAGGTGAAGCAAATGTGACATACTCATCATCAATTTGTTGTGTCTATATAGCTACATGTCAATTAAATATAGGAACCCACACAGAGGTAGCTTTAACTGGTGTACTTACGTCACAGAGAGAGAGAGCAGATCAATACACAAGTTACCAGTCCATATTTAGTGCTAAGATGTGTCATTGCTCTGAGAGAAATAGATCCCTATATTACAGACATCAAAGGTTTTGGCAAGAAGGCAGGAGAATAGGATTGGTTGAGAAAATAAATCAGCCATTATTGAATGGTGAAACAGAATCAATGGAGCAAATGGCCTAAATGGCTCCTGTCTTATGGTAATTTCTGTCGATGTATTTAGGAAGCTTTTCCACCTAAACTCTGCATTTTACATGTTAAGAATATATTGTAATGAAACTAATTAGTGACACTGAAAATGTGCAAAGTATTAACAAATTTCTTTCAAGTGTACATCTTTACATCTGTTCTCCATTACTGTCAGTAAAATTTCAAATCTTTTCAAGCATCAGCTGTTATTACCTTTAAGAAAATGTTGGTGGTAAACCAGAAGCAAAATACTGCAGATGCTGGAAATTTGAAATGAAAACAAACTGAACAATTCAGCAAGTCAGGTGGTGTCTGTGCTGGACAAAGCAAGACATTTCCTCAAAACTCTGGAAAAAATTAGATAAACACATTTTAAGTTGGAAAGGGAAGATTGTAATAATAAGGCAACAAGGAGAGATTAATTAAGGGGTACTGGTACAAGTTGAAAGAGGCTGGCCAAGGCTTTTCAATAGAAGTTATGCTCAGGAGTTTTGTAAGTAGGAGGGGAAAAATAATTGAATTACTAGAAGATAGCAAAAAATGTGATGGAAATGTCAGCTACAAGTTTGGAATACTTATCTAAATATGTTGAATTTACAAACCAAACAGAGTAGAACTGGAGGAAGTGTGGCTTTTCTCTACCTACTGTTCATGAAAACTACCTGTTTTGTTTTCCCTGATTGGGACCATTTGAGTGAATCCAAAACTTTTGTACTGTTTTGCTTGCATTTGTGTGGTCTGTATTTGTTTGACTGATCTTGTTGGTGGAGTCTTTCCTGGAGCTAGTTAGTGAAGACCTTTGGACTAGTTTAGGTCTTGAACAATTGAATTGAATCATGTTGTCAAACCAGAACAAGATCTGCTGACAAACTCTTTTAAAAAAAATTCAAATGGCAAACCAACAAAATGCTGGTGGAACACAGCAGGCCAGTCAGCATCGATAGGGAGAAGCACTGTCGACGTTTCGGGCCGAGACCCTTCGTCAGGACACAGTTTTGTATTCAGAATTTCATGGGTACTACAGGTTGAGGTGTGCTTCTGATTGTTTACCTACCAATAAAATAGCAAAAATATTATCTATCTGGATTCATTTTCACAGTTGCTAGATACTAAGTTCTCTGCAGAGCAGATTTGTGGACTGAAATGCAGTTCCTGAAGAAAACTCTGGATGGTGCTAAAAAAAAAACCATGAGCTTTGACTCTAGTGAATTTTGTAGAAAACATTAAAAATTCACTGTAGCAGAAGTATAACATGAAAAGTAACAGTGTCTTGAAGTAAAGTGACACTTTTAGCAAAAAGAAAGCCACTTAATTTGTACAGGAGATGAAAATGCTCAGCAACAAACTAGTGTCAGTCACATGCACTTGAAGACAGTAAATGATGAAGACAACACATCATAACTTGAGCTCAAAAAGAGAAAAATCTGCAGGTGCTGGAAATCCAACACACACACACACACTCACACTCTGCTGGAGAAACTCAGCAGGCCAGGCAGCATCTATTTAAAAGGTGGGGGAGGAGGGAGAGAAACACAAGGTGATAGGTGAAAGCTGAAGGGAATGGAATGAAGTAAAGATTGGGAAGTTAATTGGCAAAAGAGATACAGGGTTGGAGAAGGGGAGGTCTGATAGAAGAGGACAGGAGGCCATTGAAGAAAGAAGAGGGAGGTGATGAGCGGGCAAGGGGATACGGTGGGAGAGGGAAATGGGGATGAGGAATGGTGAGGGGGGGGGGGCGGAGGGAGGTTGCACTACCGGAAGTTTGAGGAATCGATGTTCCTGCCATCAGGTTGGAGGCCATCCAGACAGAATATAGGGGGGTGTTCCTCTGACCTGAGTGTGGCCTCATAACAATGGAGGAGGCCATATAGACATATTAAAATGGGTGGCCACTGGGAGATCCTAATTTATGTCGGGTCTCACCAATATACCAGAGGCTACACTGGAAGCACCAGACACAGTATATGACCCTGGGTGAAGTGTTGCCTCACCTGGAAGGACTCTTTGGGGCTCTAAATGGTAGTAAGGGAGGAGGTGTAGGGGCAGATGTAGCACTTGTTCTGTTTGCAAGGATAAATGCCTGGAGGGAGATCAGTGGGGAAGGACGAATGGATAAGGCATCCCTGTGGAAAGCAGAAAGTGGAAGGGGGAGGGGAGGATGTGCTTAATGGAGGGATTTCCAGAACGACGGAGATGACCTCCTTCAAAGAGAAGGGCTTCCCTTCCTTCACCGTCAATGCTACCCTCAACTCCCTTGTCCATTTGTCCTCGTCCTTCCCCCCGCCCCCCGGTTTCCTTCTGGCACTTGGCACTTAACCTTGCAAACAGAACAAGTGCTACACCTCCTCCCTCACTACCGTTCAGAACCCCAAAAGAGTCCTTCCAGGTGAGGCGACACTTCACCTGTGAATGTTGGGGTCGTATACTTCGCCAAGCACCTGTGCTCCATCCACCAGAAAATGTGAGATCTCTCAGTGGCCACCTATTTTAATTTACCTCCTATTCCCAAATCAATATGCCTGTCCATGGCTTCCTGTGCTGTCGTGCTGAGGTTGGAGGAACAACACCTTGTATTAAGTCTGGGTAGCCTCCAACCTGATTGTAGGGTAATTAATTTCTTGAATTCCCCCCACCCCCTTTTTTTTCCTTCCATGGCCTTCCGTCCTCTTCTTTCAGACTCACCCTTTTCCAGCCCTGTAACTCTTTCACCTATCACTTTGTTTTTCTCACTCCCTTCACCTCACCTTTGTTTTTCTCACTCTCACACCTTTTAAATCTACTCAGCTTTTTTTCCCCTATGCTGCCAAAGGGTCTCCGCCTGAAATGTCGACTGTGCTGATTGTTTTTTGTCCTTTAAGAACATGTATTTGAAATGTTACTTCTGCCATTAGATGTTGACTGTGAGTTCTTACTGGAGTGAGCAGATCTTTGCATACCCTATCCAATGGTTTTTCTTCCCTTGTTCTTCATTTGGAAAATTTTCCCGGAGTCTGCTGAATATGTGGGTGTTGATGTCAAAATTAGCATTATGGGTCGGGGATTTTGATAAAGTAAAACAGTGTATTTTAACAGGAATCATGTATTGAAACAAAGGAAGAATGACATAGAATGAAATAGCTTGGCAGGTGAGAAAAAGTATAGAAAATAATTAAAATATTAAATAACTGCAGACACAATTTAGACCCTAGTGCGTGTGATTTTACAATTTCAGTTACTCTTTTTGTGGATGATTGAGGGTGAATGATTTTGCAGCTTTGGCTATTAAAAAGACCGTAGCAATGGTAAGAGCCAATAATATGACTTTGAAATATTGTCCATTCCTTTCTTATTGGTAATTGACTGGGACAGGTGCCATCAGGCTGCTTTAAAGAAGCGTTAAACTAATTAAGCTATGAAGTGTTTCAGATCATCAAGGCCTTGCCAAGTTTATTCAGGTACATTATAGGAGGCTAAAGAAGAAACTACAGGAGGCCTGGCTGACATCTGGTAGACTAGAAGGTAGTGAATGTTGTGCCTATGTATAAAATGGGTAGCAAAGAAAATCCTTGGAACTACAGGCCAGTGACTCCCAACATCTGTGAATTTACTGGTGAAAATTCTGAGGGATACAATGTATATACATCTGGACAGAAGGAGATTAATTAGGATAATCACCTTTGTTTTGTGAGTGAGGGATTGTGTCTTAGAGTTGATTGCGTTTTTTGGTTTTATTTTACGTGACTAAGAAGGTTGATAAGGGCAAGGCAGTAGATGTGCTTTATGTGGACTTTAAGAGACTAAACAGGTATATGGAGGAATTTAAGGTGGAGGGTTATATGGGAGGCAGGGTTTAAGAGTCAGCACAACATTGTGGGCCAAATGGCCTGTGCTGTATTGTATTGTTCTTTGGACTTCAGTAAGACCTTTGTTAAGGTTCCACATAGCAGGCCAAACTGGAAAGCTAGATGTCGTGGAATCTGAGGGCAGCTGACCAATTGGTTTGGTGGTACAACCAATCCAGATGTTGGAAGATGAGAGGAGGGAATTTCAATCTGGTAGAAAAAGACAGCAGCAAGCAGGTCACGGCAGCATCCAATTCATGTTTGTGATTGAGTCTCATTAGCTTTTTGAGGCTTCAGCAAAGAGAGACTCCATTTAGAGAAAGCAAAAGGAAAAAAACTCCAGGTTGTTTTTTTTTCCTTCCCTTCTTTATATATGCTCAGTTAGGATAGGTGAGATGCCAGGCAATATAGTGGAATGCTCCTCTTGCGGGTTGTGGGAAGGCAGAGAGACCTCCAGCTATAGCATATAATTCAGTGTAAGAAGTATCGTAGCAAAGGCGAATGATAGTGCTGAAGATAAGGTAGCTGGTTTACAAACAGGCAATGTGTTGTGAGGACCAGTTGTTGATTGTGTAAAATTGCAATCAACAGGATGAGTTGCAAAGTAAAAGGTCGACAAAATCAAAAAGGGTGAATAAAGGACTGAAGTTGTTATATTTGAATGTGCGCTGTTTACGGAATAAGGTAGATGAACTTGTAGCACAGCTACAGATTGGCATGTATGATGCAGTGGACATCTTGAAATCATGGCTGAAAGAAGATTATAGCTGGAAGCTTAATGCCCATGGATACATATTGTATCAAAAGGACAGGTGGGAAGGCAGAGGGGACAACATTGCTCTGTTGGTAAAAAAAAAATGAAATCAAATCTTTAGAAAGAGTTGACATAGGGTCGGAAGGTGTTTAATCTATGTGGGTTGAGCTTAGGAACTCCAAGGGTAAAAAGACCCTGATTGGAGCTGTATATAGACCCCCAAACAATAGTAAGGATGTGGTCTACAAATTGCAATGGGAGATTAAAAAATGCATGCCAAAAGAGCAATGTTCCAATAGTTATGGGGATTTCCAAGAGGGTGTATTTCTAGAATGCCTATGAGATGGCTTTTTAGAGCAGTTCATGGTTGTGCCCACTAGGGGATCAGCTATTCTGGATTGGGTGTTATGCAGTGAACCAGAACTGATTTAAGAGCTTAATATAAAAGAATCCTTGCAGGCAAGTGATCATAATATGATCAAATTCACCCTGAAAATCAAGAAGCTAGTCAGATATATCAATATTACAGTTGAGTAAATGGAGTTAGAGTTATGAGAGAGGAATTGGCCAGAATTGATTAGAAAGGAACATGGGCAGGGATAATGACAGCAGCAATGGCAGGAATTTCTGATAGCAATTTGGAAGGCACAGATTATATACATCCCAAGGAGGAAGAACTATTCTAAAGGCAAGATGATACAACTGTGGCTAACAAGAGAAGTCAAAGCCAACATAAAAGACAAAAAGAAGCCGTATAATAGAGCAAAAATTAGTGAGAAGTTAGAGGTTTGGGGAGCTTTTTAAAAAAAACCAATAGAAGGCAATTCAAATAGTCATTAAGAGGGTAAAGGTGTGATATGAAATTAAGCTAACCAATAATATAAAGAGAGTACCAAAAGTTTCTTCAGACATATAAAGTGTAAAAGAGAGATGAACGTGGATATAGGCCTGCTGGAAAACGATACTGGAGAGCTAATGGGGGACAAGAAAATGGTGGACAAACTGATAATCATTCTCACGTGGAAGACACTAGCTGTATGGTGAAAGTTCCAGGTGTCATGAAGTATGTGAAGTTACGTTTTCTAGAGAGAAGGATCTTGGGGAACTGAATGGTCGGAAGGTGGATAAGTCACCTGGACTAGATGGTGTTCTGAAAAGGTGGCTGAAGAGTTTTTGAAGGCATTAGTAATGATCTTTCAAGAATTACTAGATGTTGAAATGGTTCCAGAATACTGGAAAATTGCAAATATCACTCATCAAGAAGGGAGAAAGGCAGAAAAAAGGAAACTATCGGCCAGTTAGTCTGGATGTTGGAGTCGGGAAAATATTGCCTGAAAAATATATTGGAATTCTTTGAAGAAATAAAATCAGGATAGACAAAGGAGAATGTTGTGCTGATGTTGTGAATTTGGGTTTTCAGGAGGCCTTCAATAAAGTGCCACACATGAGGCTGCTTAACAAGCTATGAGCCCGTGGTATTACAGGAAAGATACTAGCATGGATAAAGCAGTGGTTGATTGGCAGGTGGCAAAGAGTGAAAATTAAGGGAGCCATTTCTGGTTAGCTGCCTGTTACTAATGGTGTTCTACAAGGGTCTGAGTTGGGACCAATTATTTTTGTGTTATATGTCAATGATTTAGGTAATGGAATTGATGGCTATGTTGAAAAGTTTGCAGACGATATGAAGATAGCTGGAGGGGCAGGTAGTTTTGAAGAAGTAGAGAGGCTACAGAAGTACAGACATTTAGGAGAATGGGCAAAGAAATAGCAGATGGAATACAGTGTCAGGAAGTATATGGTCATGCACTTTGGTAAAAGAAAATAAAGAGTTCACTTTTTTCAATGGAGAGAAAATGCAAAAAAAAACAGAGGCACAAAGGGACTTGGGAATCCTTGTGCAAGATTCCTAGAAGTTAATTTGCAGGTTGGGTCTGTGGTCAGGAGGCAAATGCAGTTATAGCATTCATTTCAACAGGAGTAGCATATAAAAAAAAACAAGGATGTAATGCTAAATCTTTATAAAGCACTAGTGAGGCCTCACTTGGAGTATTGAGCAGTTTTGCGCCCCTTAGAAAAGATGTGCTGAAACTAGAGAGGGTTTAAAGGAGATTCACAAAAATGATTCCAGGATTGAATGGCTTGTCATATGAAGAGCATTTGATGTAAGCTTGTATTGACTAGAATTCAGAGTGAGTGATGACCTCCTTGAAATCTATCGAATGGTGTAAGGCCTTGATAGAATAGATGTGGAGAGGATGTTTCCTGTGGTGGTGAGTCTTAGATCAGGGGACATAGCCTTATAATAGAGGGATGTCCTTTTAGAAGGAAGATGAGGAGGAATTTCTTTAGCCAGAGAGTGGTGAATCTTTGCTACAGGCAGCAGTGGAGGCCAAGTCTTTATGTATATTTAAGGCAGAGGTTGATAAATTCTTGATTGGCCAGGACATGAAGGAATATGGGGAGTAGGCAGGAGATTGGGGCTGAGAGGAAAATTGGATCAGCCATGATGAAATGGCAGAGCAGACTCGATATGCCAAATGGCCTAATTCTTCTCCTATATCCTGTGGTCTGATAGATTTTGTGTAGTGGGAGCAAGATTGGGAAAAGCAAATGCTGCCAGTCATTCTGTACACCACAGGTTATAGGTTAATCAGACACTTGGCAAAACTTAATAAAAAGTTATATTTAAGCATTGGTGGAGTTGGCCAGTGTTAGTGGGGAGCTTGACATGTTGTCTCAGAGGCTTTGGCAAGGAGAAGTGGTTGTTCAAGATAGATTTTTCAGGCAGCTTGCTTTTTTCCTTGATCTTTTTTTGTTGCACAGTTAGAGCAGTGGGAATGCCAGGCAGGATAGTGGAATGCTCCTCTTGCAGGATGTGGGAAGGCAGGGAGATCTTCATTGTTCCTGGTGATTGCGCCTGCAAGAAATGCATCCAGCTGCAGCTTCTTGCAGACCAATGTTAGGGAACTGAGCTTGAGCTGGATGATTTTGGGAAGCTGAGTGCAGGATACAGGTGGGAGAAGGGGGATTGGCAACCAGTGTGGGGTACCCCTGTTCCATCAATTATTATTATTCCATCAATAACAGATATATGGCTTTGGGTACTGTTGCTGGTTAGGAATGCCCTAGTAGATGAAAGGCACAGCTGTCAGGTCCCCAGCACTGGGTCTGACTTGTTCATAAAGGAAGGGGGGGGTGGGGGGGAAGAGATGAATGAGAGGATTCATTAGTTAGGGGAACATACAGGAAGTTCTGAGGACAAGAACAAGATTATAGATCGTATGTTTCCTCTCCAGTGTCAGGGTCAGGGACATCTCAGTTAGAGTCCGTAACATTCTTAAGTGGGAGGGTGAGCAGCCAGGGATCATTGTCTATGTTGGGTCCAGTGACAGGTGGAGGAAGGATAATGAGGTCCTGTGAAGTGAGTTCAGGGGGTCATGTACTAAGTTGAAGGACAGGATCTCAAGGATTGTGATCTCAGGAGAGCTAACCATGCCGTGTGAGGCAGAAATAGGAAGATCATACAGTTTAACATGTGGCTAAGGACATGGTGCAAGTGGTAGGGCTTCAGACTTTTAGATCATTGTGCTCTCTTCCAGGGAAAATGCTATCTGTACAGGAAAGATGGTTTGCACCTGAACTTGAAGGGGAACTAATATCCTTGTGGGAAGGTTTGCCAGTGCTGCATGGGGTGGGGGCTGTGGTGTTAAACTAGACTTGCAGGGAATGGATGCCTCACTGCCAAAGCAGATGGTAAAGTGGTTTTGGGGAAAGACGTTGATAAGCCTACGTACAAAGACAGCTATTGAAAGATTAAGCATGGTGGGAATAATATGGAGTGGTGTCTATTTCAAAGTAAGGAGTATTGTGGGTAAGGTGGATTAATTTAGAGAATTTAGAGCATGGATCAGATCAACATGTGGAATTATGACATTGTAACCATTAGTGAGACTCGGTTCCAGGAGGGGCAGGGATGGCATTATTAGTCAGGGAAATTGTCTCAGCAGTGCTGAGAGAGGACAGACTGGAAACCTTGTCTGAGGTGAAGTGGGTGGAACTGAGGATGACCTCATTAATGGACCACTCAATTTTCAGTCTGAGTTAGAGGAACAAATTTGTGGAGAGATTGCAGAGAGTGGCAGTAGATGGTCGTCTCTGACTGGAGGCCTGTGACTAGTGGTGTGCTATAGGAATCAGTGCTGGATTTGTTATCTATATTATTGATCTGGATGATAATGTGGTATACTGGAAAAGCTAATTTGTAGATGATGCCAAGATTGGGGGCATAGTGAGCAGTGAGGAAGGCTATCAAAACTTGCAGTGGGATCTGGACCAGTCAGAAAAATGGCAGATGGATTTTAATTCAGAAAAGTTTGAGGTGTTGCGCTTTGTGAGTACAAATAGGATTTGAACAGTGAGCAGTAGGGCACTGAGGTGTGTAAAACATATGAATACAGATCTACAATTTCCTGTAAGTGGTGTCACTGGTAGATTGGGTTGTTAAGAGAGCTTTTGGTACGTTGGCCTTCATAAAGTATTGAGTACAGGAGTTGGAATATTATGTTGAAGTTGTATAAGATATTTGGAGCGTTTTCCATAGTTTTGGCCACCTACCTATGGAAAAGGTATCAATAAAATTGAAAGAGTACGGAGAAAATTTACAAGGATGTTGCTGGAGCTTGAAGATCTGCTTTATAGGGATAGTTGAATAGTTGTGACTTTTGTCTCTGGAGTGGAGGGAGATGTGATGGAGGTATATAAATTTGAGTTTTTTTGATGGGGTAAGTGCAAACAGGCATTTTTTTTCCACTGAGGTTAGGTGAGACTAGAATTAGAGATCATGGGCTAAGCTTGAAAGGTGAAATGTTTAAGAGAAACATGAGGAGTAACCCCTTCACTCAGGGGGAGGTGACAGTGTAGAGCAAGCTATCAGCTGCAGTTGTGGATGTAGGTCCATCTTCAACATTTAAGAGAAATTTAGTTAAGTACATGGATGGAAGGAGTATGGAGAGCTGTGATCCAGGTGCATATTGAATGGACTAGTCAAAATTAAAGTTTAACAGGGACTAGATGAGCCAACAAGTGTTTGAGCTGTACTGCTGTATTACTCTATGATGGCATGTTTCTTTCTTTGAGACTGGAAGCCTGTGATTAGTGGTATACCTCAGGGGTGAGTGCTAGGCCCATTGTCTTTTTGTGATCAATATCAACAATTAAAATAAGAATGTATAATCAAGTATAAGGCATGATTGCTAAGTTTACATGTGACACTAAAATAGGTGGTTAAAGTGGACAATGATGAATGTTACCAAAAATGCAGGAGGATCTTGATCAACTGAACAAGTGGGCCGGGGAATGGAGTTTAATTGTATAAGTGCTAGATGTTTTTTGGAAAGGCAAATCCAGGTAGGACTTTCACAGTGGACAACAGGGCCCTCGGGACTGTTGTAGCACAGAGACACCTTGGAGTATAAGTGGAATCAAGTCAAGTCACTTTTATTGTCATTTCGACCATAACTGCTGGGACAGTACATAGTAAAAATGAGACAATGTTTTTCAGGACCATGGTGTTACATGACACAGTACAAAAACTAGACTGAACTACGTAAAAAAAAAACACAGAGAAAGCTACACTAGACTGCAGACCTACACAGGACTGCATAAAGTGCACATAAACAGTGCAGGCATTACAATAAATAATAAACAGGACAATAGGGCAAGATGTCAGTCCAGGCATCGAGTATTGAGGAGTCTGATAGCTTGGGGGAAGAAACTGTTACATAGTCTGGTCGTGAGAGCCCGAATGCTTCGGAGCCTTTTCCCAGTCGGCAGGAGGGAGAAGAGATTGTATGAGGGGTGCATGGGGTCCTTCATAATGCTTTTTCCTTTGCGGATGCAGCATGTAGTGTAAATGTCTGTGAAGGCGGGAAGAGAGACCCCGATGATCTTCTCAGCTGACCTCACTATCCGCTGCAGCATCTTGCGATCTGAGATGGTGCAGTTTCCAAACCAGGCAGTGATGCAGCTGCTCAGGATGCTCTCAGTACAACCCCTGTAGAATGTGACGAGGATGGGGGTGGGGTGGGAGATGGACTTTCCTCGGCCTTCGCAGAAAGTAGAGACGCTGCTGAGCTTTCTTTGCTATGGAGCTGGTGTTGAGGGACCCATCACAGGTAAGTAGGGTGGTGAGTTATAGGGAGAGATTGGACAGTTTAGGACTTTATTCCTTAGCGCACAGGAGATTGAGGGGTGATCTTATAGAGGTGTGTAAAATGATAAAGAGCATAGGTAGGGTGAATACAATCAGTCTTTTCCACCAGAGTTGGGGCATTAAGATTTAGAAGGCATCAGTTAAAAGTATGAGAGGAATATTTAAGTGGAGTTTAAGGGACAACATTTTTACACTAAAGATAACATCCATGTGAAATCAGCTGCTAGAGGAAGTGGTTGAGAAGGTACAACAACTTTTAAAAGACAGTTAGACAGGCACATGGATTATAGAAGTTTAGAAGTATATAGGCCAAATGCTGGCAGATAGGGCTAGCTTGAATAAGGTGTCTTGGTTGGCATAGACCTGTTAGGCTGAAGGTCTTGTTTCTGTCCTGTATGACTATAACAATTGATTTCAAGCATTTTCATTACAATTTTTCTCCACATTATTTAGTTATTTGTCTCACTTTTTGACTTGCATTTATTTTCTCTTGTGCAGCCACGCAGACAGGACCCCAGTCCCGGCACCAATCTGGGGAGCGGAGATGAGCTCAAACTACGTTAAATGTTCTTGGAGCAGCTTCATCATAAACCTTTTTGTGGGATCAAGTAGCTTTCTGGTGAACTGATGTTTAAGGAAATGAAGATGCTATGGTCTGAACAAGATTTTTTTTTAATCCAGCCCCCAACAGCTCCAAGCCTTTGGATGCCTCATTCAGCACAAACTGCCAGGGATTGCACTATGTCCATTTACAGTACCTGCATTTCCTGTTTTAAGCATGTAACCAGCAGCAATCTTTGTTTTCTATGCAAGGCTATGTTTCTTTTCATTTGAATTTTTAGCCCTTTTATGGTATTATTTGTCTTCTCTCAGCCTGGTTTTTTAACCAAAAAATACAGAAAATCTATCAGAAATTAGGTCAAAGTATGTTGAATTAAGGTTTAAATGGCAGGAAATCAGAAATTTAGTTCTGCTTTTTCTGTAATACATTCTGTGTCGCAAGTGTGTAAAAATTCAAAATCTGTTTGCCTTTGCTTTTCTAATGCACAGGGAATGCATTATTTGCTTGTCTGCAATTTTTCAGCTGTGATTTTTGTATCATGTAAAGAGATAGCCACATAAGGAAGTAATTTTTTTCCACAATTGTAAAATAATTGTTGAGAGTAAGGTTATTGCAGTATGTTGGAGAGCAGAAGACTCTCCAAGGTAAAGAACATTCAATTCTGCTTGTCCTTTCCATTTTCTGAATTAAAATTCAGGCCTTAATCCAAATCTATCAAATATTAATTTTAATTTCTACCCAGGTTTAGTTTAAAATAAATATGTGCATATTTGTTCCAAATCCAATTACTTTTTGTTTATAGGTCACATCTCACACAGTTTTATATTCTATTGTTACGAAGTTAAATATATAGCCCTGAATATGGGGAATAAATTGGATTGGAAAAAATGTAAAGCAGTGCACATATACATCATGTGCTGGACACATGAAAAGTGACCAAAAGATTTCTGAAGTTCCCTGGTATATCATGTATTTGGAGAATTGATGCTAGTGGCTTTGGTGGCTATTTTCTGCTTTGCATTGCTTAATAATATCTTAATGCTGGCATTAGGATTGGGATATCTGCTTTCTGCTAATTAGACCAAACAGTTCAAACCTTTGTTACTGGTGTTAAGTTATTGATGCAATTTAATAAGTTTTTCCAGTCTATATTTAAGTAGAAAGAATTGCATCGAATTGCATTGTTTCTCCCTCAGGAGTTGCTTTGAATTACTGAGCTAGCTTTTGCTACTTTGTCAATCTGAAACATTTCCTTTTAAATTACTTTATTAATAAATCTGAAAAGTCAAACTTGTCTGCTTTGTCTTCATTTTTAAAACATTTGGAAGTCTAACATGAGAAAAACTCTTAGAATTCATCATTGTCACAGATTTTTGATGTCAAAAAGTTGACATCAGAATGGTATTACCAGTACAAATTATAAAGAAGTATTTGGACAATGCTCCAATCCTGCTAAAGAGATTATAATTTAAGTATAAACTTAACTCAATATATCAGGAGGTGACCACTTGGTCCATTGGCTCCATGCCAGCTTCCAACAATGTGATTTCATCTGTCCCATACTCAATCTTATTTATTTCCCTGTATTCCATAATTTACTCTTCTCATTCACCCATCAACTCCCTTTTGATTCATACCACAATAAGCAGTAACTTACATTGACCTGACCTTTGGAAGGAGAACGCCTGATGAAATTTCCATCGTCACAGGAAGAAAATGCAAACCATGTACAGCACCCAAAGTTAAGATCAATCTCTGGATCTATGATTTAGGAGAGCTAATTACTCCACCACTATGCCAGGCTGCCACATTTTTAATCTGCAGGAAAAGCTGTTTCTTTTATAAGTCAAAGTGCAACCAAAAGAAAAGCAAGCTTTACTGATCAATGTCTGAGGGAAATAGTGGAGGAAACATGAATTGAAAGAGTTGTGGTGATACTTCCCAATTAGAGCATTAACTAATTTCTAAAGCAAAAAAATTGAGTAACCATCAATAATAGGGCCTCAAGATATTAATCTGTTACAAATATCTGTAAATTGAAACAGAAGTAGGTTAACAAAGGTAAGTTAACTAAGATGCAACAGGGTTGAAACCCATGAAATTAAAATTCTGTAAATGCTGAAAATCTGAAATAAAAATATACTGGAAACACTTAGAGGCTCAAATAGGATCTATGAAAAGAAAGAATTAATGTGTCAGGTCTGAGGCTTTTCATAAAAGCCACAATGTTTGCTGTAGGAGGTATACAAAAGGAAAAGCTAATCTTGAGATGGCCATCCAGCAAAACAATTGTGGAATTAAAATTGAAAGAAATCAATATATCTTGTATGAACAAGTTACAGAAATTTATCAGGGCAGGCAAAATTAAGATTTTATAAAAATGGCCTAAGGAATATTGGACCATAAGAATAACTATTAAACACTGAATCAGTATAATCAGAGAAAATGAGAAGTAGAGGTAAGTGCTGAAGAATATTAAGGAAATTGTGTAGTTAATAGAACACAGCTGGTAACAATATAATAAAGCCTTTTGTGATACCTAAGAGAATTACTAAACTAAGCGATACTTACCAATCCACAAGGAGACCAGGTTTCAACAGAAAAAGAAAAATATTTAGGTTATAATGAACCTTGCAAAGCTGAAGAGATTGTAATCTAAAAATCAGATTATTGTTTGATGTATGAGGGGTGATTGATAAGTTCATGCCCTAGGGCAGAAGGAGTCAATTTTAGAAAATCTAGCACATTTATATTTCAACATACATTTACACACTTAGTCCAGCAGTCGTGGAGCATATAGATCTTGGACCTCCAGAAAGTGTCCACAGCAGGAGTGATTGATAAGTTTGTGGCCTATGTTAGAAGGAGATGAGTTACATAGCTTTTGTTACATGCACATGCAGTTCAACTCTGAGTGATTATGCAGAAAGTTTGAAGTTAGTAACTCATTAGGGGTGATTGATAAGTTTGTGGCCTAAGGTAGAAGGAGATGAATTACTAACTATGCATAATCACTCTGAGTTGACCTGCATTTGCATGTAACGAGAGCTGTATAACTCATCTATGTATATATATATAATATATATATACTCAATATATAAGTTTGCTGATGACACCAAAATTGTAGGCCGTATCTTGGGTATTGTTGAGTCTGAGTACAGAGAGGAAATTAAGAACTTGGTGGCATGGTGCAAAGACAATAACCCAGGGGTGGGCAAA
This sequence comes from Hypanus sabinus, assembly GCF_030144855.1. Lineage (NCBI taxonomy): Eukaryota > Metazoa > Chordata > Chondrichthyes > Myliobatiformes > Dasyatidae > Hypanus > Hypanus sabinus. The sequence goes on along the minus strand of NC_082722.1, from coordinate 16,967,463 downwards.
CTTTTTGACTTGAGGGCCACAAAGGGTTCTAAATTTGACAGGGGGGCCGGACCAGGAGCAGATAGACGGAGTGTTTTGGTAATACACCTCATAAGAGAAAATAAAATATCATGGGATATGTAGAAAACATGTGCTTTAATTTCAATTGAAAATGAACAAATGCATTACAACAAAATATCTGTCTTTGAAGTCCCATGGTATTTAGCAATTTATTGAAATGACTTTTAAAACACTGAAAATTAAATGAATAAAATACAGCTTTTTTAAATAGTAACAGTTATTATTTTAAAGCACTGAAAATTCTGTTATCCTTCAAGATATTATCATCATCACTCTCCTCCCGACTGTCTTTATTTCAAAAACGGTAGGAGATGCAGGTCTACTTGTCCTGCTCCTTCTTATTCAATTGTCCCCTGTGCCAACACTCAACAACGACCCGCACAAAGACAGAACAGTGATAGCGCGCCAGTATGCGGAGCGCGTTATTTGATCTGGAGCGCATTTTTTATTTTGAGAACGTACGTGCACCTGCGCACTACTCATGTCCATCACTCAACAGAAATGACATGTAACATGTAAGGCTTATTGAAAAAAATATTTTCAAATGCATTTTTTACATAACACAACGAAGAAACTTATTTTTAATTTCAGTGGGAACAATGTTGTTGGTCTCCCTTTTTAGCCAGCGCATCGAAGTCTGGATTTAGTTTTGTTGTGGCGATTCTCAGGATGGATCTGAGGTGTTGGTCAGTTAACTTGGATCTGTGGCTGGCTTTGTTGATGTTCATGACGCTGAACGCCTGTTCACACAAATAGGTCGAGCCGAACAAAGAGTAAAGCGCAAATGTGGAGTAATACGCTGCACGTCAACAAAGGTCAATGTGCTACATGCAGCGCTAAAATTACGACACGGAGTCAGTAACTGCAGTCGAAGAAAAAAACTTTATTCAAAATCCCCAGCCTCACTTTTAAGCCTCCCTCAACCTGCCCCCCTGTGCAGAGGCTCCAAAGCTCTGTGCTCACAAATCCCCGCAGGCTATCTCCCTTCGCCGGAACGCTGGCTAATTGTGAGCCGGTTCGGATGTGCCAGGAAATGGGTCGCCACTAATGTATATAGAGTGCGTCATCTATTAGGAAAACGCCAGAATTGCAGGGAAAAAACGTTAACAAGGTTTATTAATATAATTTCATCAAGTTCTGCGGGCCGGATTAAAAAGCTTAACGGGCCGCATATGGCCCACGGGCTGTAGTTTGCCCATGCCTGCAATTACCTATCCCTCAATGTCAACAAGATGAAGGAATTGATTGTTGACTTCAGAAGGAGTAGTGGACCGCACAACCCCATCTACATTGGTGGTGCGCAGGTGGAATGGGTCAAAAGCTTTAAGTTCCTCGGGGTGAATATCACAAGTCACCTGACTTGGTCTAACCAAGCAGACTCCACTGCCAAGAAGGCCCACCAGCGCCTTTACTTCCTGAGAAAACTGAAGAAATTTGGCTTGTCCCCTAAAACCGTCACTAATTTTTATAGGTGCACCGTAGAAAGCATTCTTCTAGGGTGCATCACAACCTGGTATGGAAGTTGTCTGTCCAAGACCAGAAGAAGCTGCAGAAGATAGTGAACATAGCCCAGCACATCACACAAACCAATGTATGTCCCTGGACTCATTTTACATGCTGTCGGAGCAGTGCTGCCAGGATAATCAAGGACAAGACCCACCCAGCCAACACACTTTTTGTCCCACTTCCCTCTGGGAGAAGATACAGGTGCATGAAGATTTGTACAGCCAGATTTGGGAACAGCTTCTTTCCAACTGTGATAAGACTGCTGAACAGATCCTGACCCAGATCTGGGCCGTATCTTCCAAATACCTGGACCTGACTTGCACTACCTTACTTTCCCTTTTCTATTTTCTAATTATGATTTATAATTTAAATTTCTATTATATTTATTTCGATTTGTACTTCAGGAAGTGCGAAGCACAGAAACTAATATCACTGTGATGATTGTACGCTCTAGTATCAATTGTTTGGTGACAAAGTAAAGATATTGACCATTTGGTAAATTGTATTTGTTTGAATTTCTTCCTTATGAGTTCAATCACCATTCATAATCGAAGTGGACAAGTTAGTAAAGCAATTGTCCCTTAGTTGGGTGTGTTTCACATCTTTCTGTTATTCCTATCTTCTCTATCCCAGGCAACCCCTCATGTAAAGGGATACAATGTCTTAGGGAGACCTTTCCAGAAGTTACTTGACTGGTTTGAGTACACACAGCTGCAGTCACCCCCCCCCCCCCCCGGCCAGCAAGTGGGTGGGTAGTTATCTCCAGTGGTCTCACTGGACTACAAACACCCCAAGCTATCTTTGCCAGAGCATTGTCTTTAACCCTTACCACAACTTTCACAGATTTAAGGTGATGTAAATCATGGGGTGGAGGTAGTCTGTTGTTGGCTGTAGACAGCAAAAATTAGTTCAGAGTAAAATGTATTATCAGAATGTATCACCACATAACAATCCTTAAATTCTTTTTCTGCAGCCACAGTTAGAAAATCTATAGAACAGTAACTGTCAATAGGATCAGTAAACTGTAAACAAACTCTACAAATACAGATAATAAATTGTAAGAAATAATGAGCATGAAATAACAATACAGTAGAGTCCTTAATTGAGTGTAATTATCATCTTTTGTTCAAGAGCCTGATGGTTGAGGGATAATATCTGTTCTTAAACCTGGTGGTGTGAGTCCTGAGGCACCTGTACCTTCTACCTGATGGCAGCAGAGAGAAAAGAGCATGATCTGGGTGGTGAAGATCTTTGATGATGGATGCTGCTTTAACGTTTCATGTAGATGCGCTCTGTGGTTAGGAGGTACTGTAATGTACTGGGCTGAATCCATAACCTTTTGTAGGATTTTCTACTCAAAGGCATTGGCGTCCCCAAACCAGGTCATAATGCAGCCAGTCAAAATACTTTCCACCATGCATCTATAGAAGTTTGCCAAGATTTTTGATGACATGGAGAATCTCCACAGTCTCTCGAGGAAGTAGAAGCGCTGTCATGCTTTCTTCACAGTTATATTTGTATGATGGGTCCAGGAAAGGTCCTTTGAGATGATGACACCCAGAAATTTAAAGTTACTGACCCTCTTAGTAACTTTAGTGACCCTCTCAATATTTCAGTGACAAATATGAACTGAAAGGTAGAAATAATGGGATGTGTAAAAGGATGTAAATCTTGCGGAAAAACAACCAGAATGGAAGTTAAAAGACTTAGTTACTTCTACTTTAGAGCTACCTGAACTTTATTCCAGGACAGTCACAAGAATATACAACTCAAAAATGTATCCTTGTGTTGGTATTTTAGGTCCCAATAATTTTGCAATGACTACAATTTAGTTCAACTTGAGGACCACCTCACCGAAAGTCTTCAAAATAGAATTGGAAGATAATGAACTGTTGAAGATAAATGGTTATGTAAGAGATAATAGCTATCCATGTGTGACTAATATATCTATTTTATTTCCTGTCCATTGACTATAGTAAAATCCCCAGGCTCCTGCTTCCCTAATTTGGAGGTAGGGCCATACCCATTTGTGCATGAGGTGATTATGTGCCACAGAGTATTAAAATGAGCTGCAAAATTTATTTCTCCCCATAATATTTCACCTGCTTTTGGTCTGGCCTTACGCCAGATTACAGTTGACAGGTGCTCAGAACCCATTTGAGTTTTTTGTGACGATTTTTAATGAATGAGAGCGTCTATTATTTGAGAATGACTGGGAGATATTACAGTGAACACAATGTATTCAAATACACTTTTGTAGTGAAGTCTCACTGAATTTATTCATAGTGGGAATCCATCTGAGCACTCCTGGTGTAATGATTGATATGGCTTTTACAGCTCCTTTTAAGGAATTTATTCTTATTATATTGCACCAAATCATATTACTGCTCACACAGGAAAAAAAGCTATGCAAATAGTAGAGTTGTTGAGGTAAATACTCTTAAGCAAATATTAAAGAGCTGGGGAACTCAGAGATAGAAGGATTTGTATGATGGGTGAATTACATCTTGAAATTGCTAAAATATAAACTGCCACATTCAGTTACATTCCTTACTGCTAATACTGGTACTCTGCCTAGGTTTACTCTATCATTACCTAGCATATCATTATTCACTTGAGCTATACTATGTTAAGCAATTTTTCTAATGTCCCAGAGATGTATCTGCATATGATAATTTTATCATAACCTTTGGAACCTTATGTAGTGTCATCCTTCCACATTGTGCTACAGAATGTCCTGACTTGGGTACTTTTTATGTTTATAATACAACATCAAACATTAAAGTTAATTTTTTAAAGGAACTGTTTGTTAAGGGTTCGGAGGGAGGGAGGATCAGAAGCCTGGAGATCAGCTAAAGAAGCAAGTACAAATTCAGTCAGTGGTTTCTTTTTTCACACCCGTAATGGCACTTTGGGATTATCATTAGTCTTCTGTTTCTTACTGTTGTGCAACACTTCTGCAACATCATCCATGATCATACCTTTCACCTGTCCATTGATCATTCCGAGTTCCATCTCATCAACAGCTCTCTTGTATCCCATCATGTCAGGGAGCTTGTACAAGATCTCATCTTAGTTGAGTAAAACAAAGATCTTCCAAATAAATAGAGGGAAGACTAATGCTGTTAACACCACATTTGTCACAATGTCCAACCACATAGTGATTGACTGTGAAAATGATAGTGAAACCGGACCAGAGCATTCCCAGAAAGTGGGGGTAATTCAGGGTACCAGATGTCGATTGTCAGTCCAAATTATTGGAGATTAGGAAATTAGGAGGTGCTGATGAAAGCTCCAAAGTTATTGCCATATATTTTTGCTCCCAGTGCAAATTGAAGCCACCAGTTATTGAGAAAGTGAATATTTTAGGTGATGGAGGGAGTGGTAATCAATCAAGCTGCTTTGGCTTGGTGGTGTAGAGTTTTCATGTAGGAAATGCATTACTTATTAGAAGTAGTAAATATCTATCACACTCATGACATGTCTTGAAGATGCTGGAGATTCAGAAGGTGAGCCACATGCCACAAGACAGTGAGCCTTCATTTCTATTAGAGTTCTTAAACTTCATGAATGATGTCAAACATATCCATAACCAGTCCTGAAAACATTTTCTCCATAACACTACACTACCACGGAGTCCCAAGCTACAACTTTCATGGGTCTCTGAATTTGAGATATGGAAGCTCTGTTCCTTCATGGTTACAAGCAACCACAGGAGACAAGTACAAATTCCAAATGCAAAAATAGGGAAGTGATGCAGAACAGAGATTTTGGTATCAGACTAAAGAAACAAAATGAAAAACTGCTTTTCAATACACAAGGATAATTACACTAGTGAATCTTGTGGTGAGAAATTACAGATAGGGAAAGCTAAGTTCTGCTCTTGCCAAGAGACCATATATAGAGCACTTTGCCATGAATAACATACTTTAAAAGGCCATTTACAGAAGAATCTCTATGCATTTTGAGATTTAAAATAACCGTTCAAGACTATAGATTCAGAAATCTGATCAGTTTGGAATTGTGCTGTATTTTATTTAGATGAATACAATCTCTTCAGACCTCCTGCCAAAAGGACAATTATAAATTACATATGGAGAAACAATGAGATAAAACCTCACATCTGTCACCTTGAACAGTGATAATATTTGAGAACAATTTAATTGCTTGTCAGGTACTTTGAGATACCCTGATTTATTTGGTGGATTCTACAGAACAAAATATTCCAAATCATTTCATAGCATGTGATAAAATAAATTGACATATTTAAAAGGTTTGAATTAGTTAACTGAGGGTTTCAATGGCAAGGCCACCATTATTGCCTTAGAGAAGATGGGTAACCTGTAGCTTTGAATGGCTGCTGTCCTTCTGCCGACAGAATCTTTGTGCAGATTCGGCATGTTCAAAGTTCAAAGTAAATGTACATACTTTGAACCAAAGAGCATACATGTCACCATATACAACCCTGAGATTCAGTTCCTTGCGGACGTACTTAGTAAATCCATAATAAAATAATAACCATAACAGAATCAGTGAAAGACTGTACCAACTTGGGTATTCAACCAGCGTATAAAAGACAACAAACCGTGCAAATACAAAAAAGAAAGAAAGAATAATAAATAAATAAGCAATAAATATTGAGAACATGAGGTGAAGAGTCCTTGAAAGTGAGTGCATACGTTGTAGGAACATTTCAATGATGGGGCAACTGAAATTGAGTGAAGTTATTCCCTTTGGTTCAAGAGCCTGGTGGTTTGAGTCTTGAAGCTTCTGTACCTTCTTCCTGATGGCAGCAGTGAGAAGAGAGCATGCCCTGGAGGGAGGGGATGATGGATACCACTTTCCTGCAAAAACGTTTTGTGGAGATGTGTTCAATGGTGGAGAGGGCTTTGCCCATGGTGGACTTTTGCATTCAAGGGCATTGTTCTTTCCATATCAGGCTGTGATACAGCCAGTCAATATATTCTTCACTACACATCTATAGAAGTTTATCAATGTTTTAGATGTCATGCTGGATCTTTGCAAACTCCTAAGGAAGTAGAGGAGATGCCATGCTTTCTTCATAACTGTACTTACATGCTGGGTCCAGGACAGATCCTCCAAAATAATAACACTGAGGATATTAAAGTTGCTGACCCTCTCTGATCCTCCGATGAGGACTGGCTCATAGACCTCTGCTTTCCTCCTTTGGAAGTCAACAATCAGCTCTTCAGTCTTGCTGACATTGGGTAAGAGGTTGCTGCTATGGCACCACTCAGCCAGATTTTCAATCTCCCCCCTATATACTGATTCGTCACCACCTTTTATTCAACCTACAACAGTGGTGCCATCAGCAAATTTGAATATGAATTGGAACTGTACTTAGCCACAAAGTTATAAGTATAAAGAGAAAAGAGCAGAGGGTGGTGTACCAGTGCTGATGGAGATCGTGGAGGCGATGTTGTTGCCAATCCTAACTGACTAGGGTCTGCAAGTGAGGAAATTGAGAATCCAATTCCACGAGGAGATATTGAGGCCAAGGTCTTGGAACTTATTGAATAGTTTTGAGAGGATGATGGTATTGAATACTGAGCTGTATTTCATGAAGAACATCTCTGCAGTCCAGATGCACCAGGATTGAGTGAAGAGTCAATAAGATGGCATTTGCTGTGGACCTGTGGATGTATGTGCTATGGATGATTGTCATTGAGGTAGGTTATTATGTTCTTCTTAGACACTGGTATAACTGAAGCATGTGGGTACTTCAGACTGCTGAAGTAAGAGGTTAAAGATTTCAGTGAACCCTCCAAGTTGATCAGTACAGGTACCTTGTCTGGGCTTTTCATGGGTTCCGCCTCCTGCATGTCAGCCTCAGAGACTGAAATCACAGAATCATCGAGGGCTATCATATTTTTAGATACCACCAGGGAAAATGGCCTCCCAACACCCACCTGCCAATCCTCCTCAGAATCTTAGATGCTTCAGTTTTTTAAAACTCTAATCTACTTGACATTTCTTCGTACATGTCAACCTCTTTATCCCAGGGATCAACAGAGCAAAGTTTCTCTGCCCTTCCTCCAGTGTTGTTGATCAAGTTGAGTTTATTGCCATGTGCATAAGAGTGATGAGGGATGAGAACAATGTAAAACTTGCTTGTAGCAGCATCACAGGCACATTGATTCACCACAACACACAGCAAGTAAATTATATTTGGATCATCCAACAGTGAAGAAAAAGGCTGTGCAAAACAGAACATTAGTACAAAAAATCCCACCGAGTCCCAGGTGGTGCAAGAGATAGTTTGTGGCGTTCCATTGAAGCGGCAGCATCAGAGTTTTGCAAGTCAGTTCAAGAATCTGATTGTTGTAGGAAAGTAGCTGTTCCTGAACCGGGTTGTGTGGAACTTCAGGCCTTAAGCAAAGGCAACCAAAACTGAACACAACGCATGCACAAAATACGGAACAAGTCAGACAGCATCAATGGAAGGGAGTAAATAGCTGACGTTTTGAGATGAGACCCTTCTTTGGGACTGGAAAGGAAGGGAGGAGGAAGCCAGAATAAGGTGCGGTAGCATAAGGGGAAGGGGAGGAGTATAAGCTGGTAGGTGATAGGTGAAACCAGGTGTGGTTGAAAATGGATGAATGGGAAATGGGGAATGAAGAAGGAAGCTGTGAGGTGATCAGTTGTTGAGCTAAGCTGCTGAAGAAGAAGGAATCTAATAGGAGAGGACCATGGAAGAAATAGAAGGACGAGGGGCACGGGGGAAATGATGCACAGGTTTGTAGAAGGGATAACCAGGGAACTAGAATGGGGATAAAGAGAGAAGAGGGAGGGGGAAATATTCCCGCAAGATAGAGAAATCTATGTTCATGTCATCAGGTTAGAGGCTACCCAGATAGCATATGAAGTGTTGCTCCTCCACCCTGAGTGTGGCTGCAGAAGAGGCAAAGACAAATATGTCAGAATGGGAATGGGAATGGGAATGGGAATGGGAATGGGAATGGGAATGGGAATGGAAGTTGAACTGAAATGAATGGCCACTGGGAGATCTTGCCTTTTGTAACAAAGGTGTTTGACAAAGCACCCACCCCACCATCTGCATTGGATGTCAGCAATGTAGGGGAGGCCACCCTGGGAGCACCAGATACAATAGATGACCCCGAGAGACTCGCAGGTGAAATGTCACCTGATCTGGAAGGTCTATTTGGGAGTGTGGATGACAGTGAGAAGAGGTACAAGGGCAAGTGGAGCACCTGTTACGCTTGAGGTACACAGTCTTCCAGACAAGGCTTCATCAGTCCAATGTAAAGTTGCATCAAAATTTCTCTAATCTCCACTCTTCTTGCCACAAGCACCAACATTCCATTTGTCTTCCTAAACACTAGAACTAGCCATGAGTTAAGGGTGAAAGGAAAAATGTTTAAGGGGAACTTCTTCACTCAAGAGGGTGGTGAAAGTGAGGAACGAGCTGCCAGTGAAAGTGATGAATGTGGGTTTGATTTCAACATCTAAACAAAGTTTGGATAAGTACATGGATGGAGGGGTATGATCTAGGTACAGGGTGATTGGGTGAGACAGATTCATAGTCCATCATGGACCAGATGGGATGAAGGGCCTTTTTCTGTGCTGTAGTGTTCTATGACTCTTAGAAATATTAAGTGGCTAATTTGCCTTATCTATTTGCAATGTGGTTTACAATAGGCATAAAGGTGCAGTCTCTACATCATAAACAACACAGACCCCAAGTCAATCCGCAACTGGTATCAAATTCAGTAAGAACAGAATATTACCCTTTCTTTTAAAAAAGTCCACATATCACATATGCTTGAGGGAAATCCATGTGATCCACCTTTCATTATTTACACATTTAGAGAAATACCATCTGAGCTGGAAATAATTGTATTAACCATTCTATTGGCATGGGTTTTTGAGGACTGTTGAATACATGAGCAATATGTGGTAGATAGGTAATGACACTGTATATGTTTATCAGAATAGTTATACATTGCAATGTTAACCTTAGGCCAAAATACTTGCATTTATGTAATATGTAAGAACAATATTCATTGCCACACCTTACCTCAGGTAATAGATCAAATGATTTGAAAAAAAGGTGCATATTTCATTTGAGCAAAAAAAAAATGTCATGGTGTTTTTCCAGAAACCTTGAACACTTAAGAAAAGTTGCAAATGATGAAAGATTGTTTCCATTTCTTTAGGAGGTCCAAATTAAGTGGCACCAAAAATAGGCGTAATAGAAGCTCAGAATAAGGAATTCAGAGCTCTTGGAACTTTACTCTCGGTGACATTGGTTGAGACAATTTTGTTGGTTGAACTGTTGGGTAACAATGAAGGGAGAATAAACGGAACTAAGACAGTGATTTAATTAATTTTAAAACTTAATGGAAGCTTAGTGATGAAACGGACTAGTTGGGCCCTTTCCCATCTGGTCACCAGTATTCTGTGGTAATAAGCAAACATCATTGGAATTAGGCTTGGATTTTAAGAAATATTTTTTTTAAGATTTGCTAGTAATGTGCTTTAAGGCTTGGATTATTCACAAGTTGTTTATTTTTGTTTGCAATAACTGACCTCAGATAAAATGGCTATAGAAGCTGTTACACTGACTGCACCATGGCTATTTTAGAAACAGTCATATTCAATTACAAAACCACACTGGTAAACATTCTTGCCTGCCCACTTGATGTTTGGAAACTCGAGGCTGCTTGTTTTCAAAGGCAGTGCTGTTTATTTCTCTCGCAACACCTGGCAAGCACATGATTAAACTCAGTTGCGATGAAGGCATGGGAACTGAGTACAAAAGGATTGATGTCCTTATTTAGGGAAGTTTGAATGGGAAATAATTCAGGGAAATTTATAATACTTGGAATACGTCGGTTGTCCAATAACCTGGTCTGTTTTTCACGACAGGCTTGGTTCTCCACGAATGTAGAGAAGGGGCTAGTATGAAAATAGAAGATCCTTGGGTGTTTGTACAGGGTCAATGCAGACTGTAAGTTTCTGCTTCTGGGGAGAAACTTTGCACAAAACTGAACTTTTTCCGTCCCCCCCAGTGAATGTCCAATGCTCGTGATGTTGAAGTTTATCATTGCAGCTGTACATACAACAGTAAACACGACTTGAACACAGACAAAATTAATTTTTATTCATAGTATCACCGGGACTTTCAGGAACCCGTACTCTGTAGCTAGTGGAAGCAGTTTTTCGACCGTCTTTAAGGCAGAAGTTCACATTGTTTATCCAGCCAGCCAGGGGAGGTGAGGGTATGGATGGATGCAGGACCTCGGTGCACGGTGGAACAGCTCCACACACCAAGCAGCATGATAGCACGATATCCCCTTCCTTTCTGATCCTGATGAAGGGTGTCGGCCCGAAACATTCCCGTCCGCAGATGCTGGCTAACATGCTGAATTCCTCTAGCATTCGGTGTGAGTCATGATTCCCTTTAACCCTTCCTCCCTTCCCCCTGTATCCCCACTCCCCTGCCCCCACCCGCATCTTCCCTGCCCCTCTCCCCTGTACCCACTGCCCCGTAACCCTTTCCCTCTCCCCTCCACCATAACCCCTGCCCCGTAACCCTTTCCCTCTCCCCTCCACCATAACCCCTGCCCCGTAACCCTTTCCCTCTCCCCTCCACCATAACCCCTGCCCCGTAACCCTTTCCCTCTCCCCTCCACCATAACCCCTGCCCCGTAACCCTTTCCCTCTCCCCTCCACCATAACCCCTGCCCCGTAACCCTTTCCCTCTCCCCTCCATCATAACCCCTGCCCCGTAACCCTTTCCCTCTCCCCTCCACCATAACCCCTGCCCCGTAACCCTTTCCCTCTCCCCTCCACCATAACCCCTGCCCCGTAACCCTTTCCCTCTCCCCTCCACCATAACCCCTGCCCCGTAACCCTTTCCCTCTCCCCTCCACCATAACCCCTGCCCCGTAACCCTTTCCCTCTCCCCTCCACCATAACCCCTGCCCCCCCTCACCCAAATCCCCTCTACACCCCATGACTCCCTCCTACTGTCCCACTGCCCCTTCTCCCTGTACCCCATGCCTCCCTCCCCGCCGCCGATCTAACGTAGACGATGTGACCGCGCCGCGCGACCCCGCCGCCGATCTAACGTAGACGATGTGACCGCGCCGCGCGCGCTCCCGCGACTGCCGCAAACGTGGGCGGCCGCGCCACCCGGAAGCGCTTGCGACGGAAGTGCTGTTGTTTAATCAGCTGATGGTGATGGAAGCGGCGACTGTTACTGTTCGGCGCTGAGACAGAGCCAACCGCCTCTCTGACCGCGGCTCCCTCCGTCCGGCCGCGACCGCCGCATCGGCACTGCCTCCCACCCCTCTCTCAGCTCTGACACCCCCCGGGCGGATAGGCACCCCAACACTCATTCAGTCACCGGCTGGGGACCCCGTACCCCATCCCCACCGACGTCGGGCCTCCTTCAGCCGCAGCTCGCAACAGGCGGCTTGGCCGGATCCGTCTGACTCCTCTCCCGCAGCCGGGCCAATGCTGGATTTGGAAGTGGTGCCCGAGCGGTCACTGGGGAACGAACGATGGGAATTCGCTTTAGGTAAAATGCTAGCATGGTTAACCTCTTTTTTCTCTTATTCCAGAAGGGATAACTGTATCGGTGGCAATACTGGAGAAAGAAGCGGGTTTTAATATTGCTGAGAACTGGTTGCTCTGAAGTAATGGGAGGGCTGAATGTAGTGGCAAAGACAGTGTAGAACGGGATGGGGATGGCCTTTTTTAGTGGGGAAGGTGTGGGATGCAGTAGGCAAGTGGTTTGAGTGCCAAGGTAGAGAGCAGATGGTAGGGTTGTGCGTGGTTGCATGTGTGGGCAGGGTGGTCAAGGATGGTTAGAGGGTATGGGAATGATGTCAAGGTGGAAGTGCTGGGTGTGAGGTTTGTCATGGACGGAGACTTGCCTGGGGATGTGGCATAGAGAGCTAATTGTGCTTCAGGGGAGTCAGGTGTGCCACAGCAGTGGGAAAGTAGTGGGCAAGTGTGCTTTAGAAAGTGGAGTTGTGGGGAGAGAGTGGGTGCGGTGTCATGGAGATGATCACAGTGAGGGGTAATAGGGGTGAGATCAGTTGAATTTGGGGAGGGGTGTCAAACATGCTGCCGGTGTAGTGGAGCACAACGTGTTGTGGAGGGGGGTGGGACAAGGAGCTGATGGGAAAAAGTGGTTGCAGGCATTGGCCCAGATGTGGGATTGGAGTGGGTTAGGGTCACTACAAGGAGAGGAAGGAAATGTTTTTGTTGTGAATGGAGCAGAAATTCTAGGTCTGCACACCTTTTAATGTATTCCTTAAAGTGTAACTCTTGATCTGTTATGTAAAAGTATCTGACTAATAAAGCTGATCCTGTAATATCTGCTATCAAAGTTGATAGTTCTCATAATGAGCCTGAAGCTATATTTCAAAGTAAAACAAGACCATGCATCGACTTGGGGAGCGGTTATGTTGTACAAGGCTCCTCCTGCTCTGTGGGCAACTACAGTTTGATTAACTACTTATACTTTTCTCGAGTTATCTGTGCTGGTGGATTAAATCCAGTCTCTCCAAGAGGGTTTCTGATAATTACTGACAATTAATCATTGCAAGTTGAATATATTTATTGAGATAGAGTGCAGAATAGGCCCTTCGAGCCACACTGCCCAACAATCCCTCATTGAAAAGATTGCAAAAGCAATACCTCAGAGAAAAACAGGCAGATTCAAAACCAAGTCCACTGCAATGCAAAAGGTGGCCCACAGTGAGGGTGATGCAGGTTGGTTCAGGAACATGGTAGTTGTAAGAAAGTAGCTCTTCCTGAAACTGTAGGGTGGAATCTCAGAACAGTCCCTCTTGTGCATTGGTAACAACAAGAAGAGGGCATGACCTACGTGGTGGGGTAGTTACTGATCTGGCCCCTGCCGCCCATGGTGCAGTGACTCCTGTAGATACAGTAAATGGGAGTGACTGTGCCCAGCCCTCTGTGTAGCCTCGTGTTCCTGTGCATTCATCTACTTATCCAAATGCTACTGATTCAGGAATCAGTATCAGCAATAAAACATTCTTGGATTTATAATAACTATTTGACTTAAAACCTGCTTGGCCCCTGAGTGGAGATATGTATGTAAATACACCCCTGAAAGGTAAATTAGCCTCCTTGCTTATGACTAGAATGAGGACCTTGTACCCTGCAATTGTGCTCGGATTATCCTAAATCACTCCTGTTGTGCAGGGCTGATGTTACACCTTCAGGGTTTGGTGTAATGTGCTTCCAGTGAGTCATCTGTATAGTCATATATTTTCTTTGTTTTATTTGGTGGTCGATCACAAATATGTGCCCTTCCAAAAATTATGTACCCGGACTTGAGGCAACTGAAATTTGTAAGTTTTGTGCAATTGTTTGAGGTATTGAAAATAGCAATTTCCACTGTGAGGTGGATTATTGTAAGAATTTGTAGTGTCTAAGAGAATTTAATAAGATAATGAGAATTTGTGTAGGTAGATAGTGCTTCATCCAGTACTTTAAATTAGGCTCCATTGTCCTGCAGCATATTTTTCTGCCCAGAGAATTGCCAGATTTGCTGAGCTTGGAAATGTGTCTGAGGTCCCCAGTAGTGTTTGGATAAGCAGACGAATGCACAGGAACATGAGGCTACACAGAGGGCTGGGCACAGTAACTCCCACCATTTACTGTATCTACAGGAGACACTGCACCATGGCGGCAGGGGCCAGATCAGTAATTACCCCACCATATGAGTCATGCCCTCTTGTTGTTACCATTGCACAAGAGGGACTGTTCTGAGATTCCACCCTACAGTTTCAGGAAGAGCTACTTTCTTACAACTACCAACCTGCATCACCCTCACTGTGGGCCACCTTTCGCATTGCAGTGGACTTGGTTTTGAATCTGCCTGTTTTTCTCTGAGGTATTGCTTTTGCAGTCTTTAAAATTTGTTTCAAGATTGATGGGTGGTGTGGCTCAAAGGGCCTATTCTGCACTCTACCTCAATAAATAATTTCTTCTCTTTCCACTGTCTTGTATAATTTATATTTTTGAGTTGTCTTTATCTGTGTACCCATGATGCAGTTTTTTCATTGTATGTGTAACTTTTCTGTACATGACAATAGACTTGACATAGGTGACAAAATCAGCTAGATTCTCACTAAATGTCAGAACAGGCTCAGTGCCTGTTCCCTGTCGACAAGTCCAGGCATTCCTCCAGTTCTAATTGTTCCACTTCTGGCAATTTATCTTCAGCTGTGTAGGATGTAAACTCTGAAATTCTCTTCTTGAATCACTCTTTTAAGTTGCTTCAGAAGGACCTACTTGGTTGACCAATTTTGGTCATTTAACCTCATCTTCTAATATGCATATTTTGGTATTATTTTTGTGGAGACTTGATGAATTAAATGTATGGCCTTGTGATGAGAAGTGCAATACACACATTTCCTCGCCATGCAGCTGGGGCTGTGTTGCGGCATAGATTGATACTAATCTGTTATTTCCTCGTCCAAGTAAACTATTTCAGCTTTTTGCTGATGGAAAGTGTTTCTTTTTAAATTTAAATTAAGATTTTAGTTTCTGTCATTGGGGTTCTGTGACCTTGAATCAAGAAGTACATGATCAAATTTAGATTGTTGCCCATGTTGGTTTCATTGGTGTTTTTTGCAGATCTTTGCTATAAGAAGATTTCATTGAGCTAAAAAGGGCACAGGAAAGATTTATAATGATGCTACTAGAACTGGAGTGATATAGAGATGAGGAGTGAGTAGATAGATTGAGGCACTTTTCTCTAGGGTATAAGAGGCTGAGATGTGACCTTTTAGAGGTTTATAAAATCATGATGGACATAGATAACATGAATAGTGATAGTCTTTCTCCCATGGTAGAGGCGTCAAAATACAGGGGAATGATTTAACCCAAGTGGCAAGCTTTTCCACACAGCGATGGGTACAGGTAACAAATTAGTTTAGTTTCGTTTTTGAGATGTCCGTAAGTAGTTTTTTTCTCAGTAAGTCAGAAATTGCACAAAAATCATAATGACCATAATTCTGTCCCAGTGCAATGCATCAAAAGCGCGAGTACTGATAAGAAACAAAAATTACTAAAAGTGAAGAGGTAAAACAATTTGCTCTACTACAATCAATTTGTTTTGTCAGTGGATGTAGTCTATATGGAGTTTACTAAGATGTTAGACAAGATTCCTCACTATAGGCTCATTCAGAAAGCCACGAAAACTCGGCTTTGTGGTTTCAGAAATTTCTTGCCCACTGAAGGCAGAGGGTGGTGGTAGATTAAGTATATTCTACCTCAGGTCAGAACAAGCTGGGAACAGTTTGACTGGGAACTGTTCTGGGCCCCCTGCTCTTTGTGATTTTGGTATATTATTTGGATGAGGAGGAGGGGGGAAAGATGGGTTAGTAAGTTTGCAGATGATAGGAAGGTTGGTGGTATTTTGAACATGGGTTCCCAACCTGGGGTCCACTGACCCCTTGTTTAATGGTATTGTTTCATGGCAACAATTAAAAAAACGGGAACATCTAATTTAGAAGTTTCATAGGTTAACACAGGACATTGATAGGATGCAGAGCTGTGTGAGAAGTGGCAGATGGTATTCAGTCCAGAAAAGTGTGAAGTAGTATGCTTTGGAAGATCAAGCTTGAAGCAGTGTACAGGATTCTTAGCAGTGGTACCCTGGGGTCTACATCCACAGATCCCTCAAAGTTGCTGAACAAATTGATAGGCTGGTTAAGAAGGTATATTGGTGTTTGCCTTCATTAATCAGAGGATTGAGTTCAAGAGACTTGAGCTAATACTGCAGCTCTCTGGTTAGACCACTTATGGTGTATTGTGTTCAGTTCTGGTTGCCTCATAGGCAGAATGTGGGAACTTTGGAGAGGTACAGAGGAGACTTAGCAGGAAGCTGTCTGGATTGGAAAGAATGTCTTTTGAGGGTGGGTGAGTGAGTTTGGACTATTTGGAATGAGTGTGGATGAGAGGTGATATTATAGAGGTGTCTAAGATAAGAAGCATAGGTAGAATGGACAGCCAGACTTTCTCCCAGGGCTGAAATGGCTTGTACAAGGTGGCGTAATTTTAAGCTGATTATAGGAAGTTATAGGGGGATATCAGAGGTAAGTTTTTTTTTGCACGGAGTGGTGGGTGCATGGAATGTGCTACCAGTGATAGTGGTGGGGGCAGATACATGAACAACATTTAAGAAACTTTTAGGCACATGGCCTATGGGGGCTGGGGTGGTTAGACTGATGTTAGTAGTAGTAGTAAAGGAGGTACAAGGCACACCTTCCCTGCTGTAGCCTGCAGGTCACCCTCGGGCAAGGTGTAGCACCTGCTTAGCCCCTGAGCAGGGTCACGTGAAGCCATGTGAGCAGCTAATGGATGTTTGTAGGAGCAGCTGGTGCATATCACAAGTCCGGGTTATGTGACCACTGATGCCAGGCAGACAGTCTCTGAAGAGTGTTGATAATGGTTGGGGTCACCCGTCTTGTAAAGACTCTGCCCAGAAGAAGGCGATGGCAGGCTACTTATGTAGAAGAACTTGCCAAGAGCAATCATGGTCATTGAAAGACGATGATCACCCACGACATACGACACAGCAGAAAACCAGCGCAAACATACTCGTATTTGACTATATGCATTGTGGCTGGAGCACAGTTCTTTTATAATACTGTTCAGGAAGCACTTGAGATTTGAATTTCTTTCGAGTATTTTAAGATGTGCTGGAATGACTAATGAGATGATTTATGATTTCACACTTATTAAAACAATATTTATAAGAAGAATGGGTCCAAACATTTTCTATACAAGATTTATTAGCATAATGCATTCCCCTGAGCTGCAGATCTGCAGTTCTCACAGTTGTGCTCTGTCATTATAATCCAATTTATATGGCATTTGTGAACCTTGGAAGAAATGGTAAGTGAAGTTCACTTTTCAATTGATTTTTTTTTATTAATAGGTTGATGAGAAAAATTGGAGTCATTATAATCCAAATTGTGAATGTGTAAATGATAGTTATTAACAGTATAGTAGTTCATAGTGCATTGTAACCAAATGCATAAGAACTGAAGACTTGTAGTTAAATTTAAGGAAGTGCTGGCATCTTTAGTTTGTTTTTTTCCCTTCGTTTTAAAATTGTGATTTGCTACTACAGAGTGTACAATTGATTTTCCAATTGATTGCAAAAGATACCTTTTTTGAAACAGGGTGATGATCGATTTGGAATATTTGCTTTAATAGCCCATGTAGGAACTGGAAAATTACAGCTAGTTGTAGTTCAACAGTCCACAGTGTCAATGATAGGTCAGAACGGGTTGTACTGCTGCTGTAGGTTAAATACATTAGCTGACAGTGTGTTCAAGAAACTGGATGATCGCCATTTCATATGCAACTGCGTCACAGGAAAGGGTGGAAGCTAATTATGTTGAGAGTGGTTTGAACACTCAGGTATTTAGGAATAGTTTTTTGCAAGCTGTCCTTTCACCTGTGGGACATGGAATAGTTTTCAGGTTGACGAAATGAGTGTTTGCTCTCCACACTACCAGGCAAATCATGTGCTGCATTGACCTAGTGCTTTGAGACCAAGTCCATAAACACATCTCATTGCATGTTGGCAGTATATTAGAAGTCTTGTTAAAAATTTTGCTGCTGCTACAGCTGTTGCTGTTCTGAACTTTGGAATTAGGAAGTACAGTTTAGGAAACTTTACCCCTCATTCAGCTATTTAGAGTGGAACCTGAAAATGCACAATACTGTAACAGTGAGAGTGTGAACACTGAGGGTATGGTTTCTCATCTAATAATTGGAGTGCTCTTTATATTGTGATATATTACCAATAATGACATCATTTGATTAAAACCACCCTTAAAAGGATTTTAAATATGAGAAAGTGAATAAGCTGTTTTCAGAAATGCTCTGAAAGTTGAAGCTTCCAGCAAGTGTTCCGAGTATTTATATTCTTTTTTTAATCTGGCCCAGTTGTTTCATTCTAGTACGTTAATTATTTTTCCTTCATGTACTTAGTTGATATAAGGTGGACAGTAAAGTTCATCTTGCAAAGCTTGTGAAGCACACCCATACTCCTGTGCATATTGTTTCCTTAAAAACTTGTGATTGGTTTGCAGTGTTTGTCTTTTATTAAGTTTTATTGATTGCATTTTTCCTCTTTCCCACTGATCTTCGTCACTTTCCAGCTAAACAGTATTTCAATATGCCGTGCATTCCGGTTAATTGGGGCGGCCACATGGGACAACTCTTAAAGAACAAACACTAATGGAGAAAATTGCTGGATACCCTTTATTTATTAGGCACTATGCTGCTTAATTGGGGCAGGAGTCTGTTGCTGAACCATTTCTAACTAGCATCAACTGTGTGCACTTATATCTGTTAGACACTACACTGTGCTTAGAGCAAACAGTTTTAGTTAGCGTCAGCTGTGTGTGTGTACTCAAAAAGCTGTGATTTTTTGACACTGATCATTGGCAAGAAATAAGCAGGAAGATGATTCAGAACTGTTTTGCTTGCTGTGGATTCAAACATTCAGGCTTGGAGATGCCAGAAATGAGGAGGAGTGAAAATGAAACTATTTCACTACTTCAACAAGTTGGGAACTACGAGGAAATTGAGGTACAGTATTGACAATCATCTTCAATGTTACAGTGCTAATAAAGATTTGGAGGATGCAATTGTTGATAGCATTGTATAATGCAGTCCTATGTGCCTGCATTGATTTTGTTAATTCAGAAGATACTGAATTAATTCCTCTATTGATAACAATTAAGAATTAATAGTTTTATAGTGCTGTAGTAGTATTGATTGTGTTCTAATTTGTTCTGTGTTGACTTTAAATGCATGACTTGTTACAGTTAATGGCAATTTTTTTTACACCTTTTTAACTCTTTCCATAAAAGACTTGGGCTAATTAGGTCACAATGTGCTGGTCCAGATCTGTCCCAATTAACCAAATCCACTGTATTTAGAAAGTTTTTTCAAGCAATTCTGGTATTCTGCTCCATTAGTTAATTCTGTTCACAACAAGTGGACAGAATTAACAACTTGTAATATTATGAAACGGGTACGGACACAGCAATTCAGGAATAGGCCCTTCTGTCCACTGAGGATGCACTGACCATCAGGCACCTATCTGCACTAATTTCTACCAACCCCTAAGCCTTGTTATTCTCACCCACCCCCTCCCCAGACTCATCAACACACAAGTCAATTTACAGTTGGCAATAAACCTACCAGCCCTTGCATTTTTGTGATGTCTGAGAAACTGGAATACAGAGAAGGAATGCACGGTCACTGAGAATTTGCACGTTCCATGCAGTTGAACATGGATCACTGGAGCCAAAAGGCAGATGCTTCACTAACTGCTCCTCACAGCTGTCCATGTAAAATGTAAAACAAAGGTTGTGATTTCAGAAAATGTCCTTGGATGAAGGCATGACTTGTTCTAAAGAAGTGAAGAAAACTTCTGCTTCAGAACAAATCGTGCCTGTATCCAAGCTCTTTTACAACACTGGCATCTACACAAATAGGTCATTACCCACAAAACAAACTGCGGAGATGACCTAAGTGTGACCTCAGGACAGCATTTGAACAGCTATGGCTTGGAAAAGCCTTGACCAAGCTAAAGTCAGTCTGTACTATGGTTGGAGTTGCTTATTGTACATGGAAGATGATTTTTTTGTCTGTTGGTCATTAATCATTCTATTCTCAAGACATCACAACAGGAGTCCAAATGGGAACATCCAATGCACATCCTGTTCATCTCCCTTCCTTCCGTTATCAGAATGGAACTGAGGATGTTCACTGATTACACCAGACAACAATTTTTTTTGAATTTTTGTTTATGATAAACCACTTGAAGCTGAACACAAATATAATTTCAGATTACTTGTAGGAATTTGGAGAAATAAGAAATCAATTTTTATTGATTTTGGAGAAGGAAGTCTGAGAATCGGAACGGGAGTGCGGTGGGAACCATTTTGATTTTTTTCTTCTCCTCGGGGTTAAGAGAAGAGGGGAAAGCAACAGTGGCCGTGCCTCCGGCACAGAGTCCGGCCCTGTGGCTCAGCAGGGTAGGGAAGGGAAGAGGAAGGTAGTAGTAATAGGGGACTCGATAGGGGCTCAGATGGATGATTCTGTGGACGCAGTCAGGAGACCCGGATGGTAGTTTGCCACCGTGGTGCCAGGGTCCAGGATGTTTCTGATCGCGTCCAAGATATCCTGAAGTGGGAGGCTGAGGAGCCAGAGGTCATGGTACATATAGGTACCAATGACATAGGTAGAAAAAGGGAAGAGGTCCTGAAAGGAGAATATAGGGATTTAGGAAGGGAGTTGAGAAAAAGGACAACAAAGGTAGAAATCTCGGGATTACTCGGGATTACAGTGAGAGTAGGAATGGAATGAGGTGGAGGATAAATGCGTGGCAGAGGGATTGGAGCAGGGGGCAGTGATTCAAGTTTCTGGACCATTGGGACCTCTTTTGGGGCAGGTGTGACCTGTACAAAAAGGACTGGTTTCACTTGAGTCCTAGGGGTCCAATATCCTGGCAGGGAGATTTGCTAAGGCTGCTGGGGAGACTTTAAACTAGAATGGTTGGGGGCTGGGAATCAAATTGAAGAGACTAGGAGAGAGGAGGTTAGCTCACAAATAGAGAAAGCTAGTAGACAGTGAGTGAGGGAGGATAGGCAGGTGTTAGAGAAGGGGAGCACTCAGACCGAAGATGTAGGGGAGGAGGAAGAAAAAGATAAGTTGTTTGCACCGTTCGGGACAAACCAAGAGTAAGAGGCGGAGAATTTCTTAAATGCATCTATTTTAACGCTAGGAGCATTGTAAGAAAGGTGGATGAGCTCAGAGCATGGATTGATACCTGGAAATATGATGTTGTAGCTATCAGTGAAACATAGTTGCAGGAGGGGTGTGATTGGCAACTAAATATTCCTGGATTTCATTGCTTCTGGTGTGATAGAATCAGAGGGGCAAGAGCGGGAGGTGTTGCATTGTTTGTCAGAGAAAATATTACAGCGGTGCTTTGGCAGGATCGATTAGTGGGCTTGTCTAGTGAGGCTATTTGGGTGGAATTGAGGAATGGGAAAGGTGTTAGTAACTCTATAGGGGTAACTCCCACCTAATGGGGAGCCAGAATTAGAGGAGCAAATTTGTAAGGAGATAGCAGATATTTGTACTAAGCACAAGGTTGTGATTGTGGGAGATTTTAATTTTCCACACACAGACTGGGAAGCCCATTCTGTAAAAGGGCTGGATGGTTTGGAGTTTGTAAAATGTGTGCAGGATAGCTTTTTGCAGGCTGAGTACTGGGCTACGGTGGGAAACTTCGTCACATGGTGCAAGCAGAATCATCTGCAGCTTATTGTGGAAAAAGACTAAGGAGCTGGTGGTGGACCTGAGGAGGGCCAAAGCACCGGTGACCCCTGTTTCCATCTAAAGAGTCAGTGTGGACATGGGAGGATGACAAGTAGCTGGGGATATGAATTGACAATAAACTGGACTGGTCAAAGAACACTGAGGCTGTCTACAAGAAGGGTCAGAGCCGTCTCTATTTCCTGAGAAGACTGAGGATCTTTAACAGCTGCTGGACAATGTTGAGGATGTTCTCTGAGTCTGTGGTGGCCAGTGCTATCATGTTTGCTGTTGTGTGCTGGGGCAGCAGGCTGAGGGTAGCAGACACCAACAGAATCAACAAACTCATTCGCAAGGCCAGTGATGTTGTGGGGGTGGAACTGGACTCCCTGATGTTGGTATCTGAAAAGAGGATGCTGTCCAAGTTGCATGCATCTTGGATAATGTCTCCCATCCACTCCATAATGTACTGTATTTTCAAAAGGCTTTTGACAAGGTCCCACACAGGAGTTTAGTGTGCAAACTTAAAGCACACGGTATTGGGGGTATGGTATTGATGTGGATAGAGAATTGGTTGGCAGACAGGAAGCTAAGAGTGGGAGTAAACGGGACCTTTTCGGAATGGCAGGCAGTGACTAGTGGGGTACTGCAAGGCTCAGTGTTGGGACCCCAGTTGTTTACGATATATATTAATGATTTAGACGAGGGAATTAAATGCAGCATCTCCAAGTTTGCGGATGACACGGAGCTGGGCGGCGGTGTTAGCTGTGAGGAGGATGCTAAGAGGATGCAGGGTGACTTGGATAGGTTAGGTGAGTGGGCAAATTCATGGCAGATGCAATTTAATGTGGATAAATGTGAGGTTATCCACTCTGGTTACAAGAACAGGAAAACAGATTATTATCTGAACGGTGGCCGATTAGGAAAAGGGGAGGTGCAACGAGACCTTGGTGTCATTGTACACCAGTCATTGAAGGTGGGCATGCAGGTACAGCAGGCGGTGAAAAAGGCAAATGGTATGTTGGCACTCATAGCAAAAGGATTTGAGTACAGGAGCAGGGAGGTTCTACTGCTGTTGTACAAGGCCTTGGTGAGACCGCACCTAGAGTATTGTGTGCAGTTTTGTTCCCCTAATCTGAGGAAAGACATTCTTGCCACAGAGGGAGTACAAAGAATGTTCACCAGATTGATTCCTGGGATGGCAGGACTTTCATATGAAGAAAGACTGGATCAACTAGGCTTATACTCAGTGGAATTTAGAAGATTGAAGGGAGATCTTATTGAAACATATAAAATTCTAAAGGGATTGGACAGGCTAGATGCAGGTAGATTGTTCCCGATGTTGGGGAAGTCCAGAATGAGGGGTCACAGTTTAAGGATAAAGGGGAAGCCTTTTGGGACCGAGATGAGGAAAGCTTCTTCACACAGAGAGTGGTGAATCTGTGGAATTCTCTGCCACAGGAAACAGTTGAGGCCTGTTCATTGGCTATACTTAAGAGGAAGTTAGATATGGCCCTTGTGGCTAAAGGGATCAGGGGGTATGGAGAGAAAGCAGGTACAGAGTTCTGAGTTCGATGATCAGCCATGATCATACTGAATGGTTGTGCAGGCTCGAAGGGCCGAATGGCCTACTCCTGCACCTATTTTCTATGTCTTTATATTTCTGCTGGTTAGGCAGTAGACTGTCAGCCAGAGACTCATTCCACCGCGATGCAACACTGAGCAACAGTTTCCCTTGGGATCAATAAAGTATGTCTGTCTGTCATAGAGGTACCAACTAGAGAAGGGGCAGTGTTGCATCTCCTGTTAGGGAATGAGAGAGGTCAGGTGATGGACGTATGTGTTGGGGAGCACTTCGGGTCCAGTGATCACAATACCATTGGTTTCAATTTAATTATGGAGAAAGATAGGACTGGACCCAGGGTTGAGATTTTTGATTGGAGAAAGGCTAACTTTGAAGAGATGTGAAAGGTTTTAGAAGGAGTGGATTGGGACAATTCGTTTTATGGGAAGGATGTAATAGAGAAATGGAGGTCATTTAAAGGTGAAATTTTGAGGGTACAGAATCTCTATGTCCCTGTTAAGTTGAAAGGAAAGATTAGAAGTTTGGGAGCCATGGTTTTCAAGGGATATTGAAAACTTGGTTCAGAAAAAGAGAGAGATCTATGATAAATATAGGCAGTATGGAGTAAATGAGGTGCTCGAGGAATATAAAGAATGTAAAAAGAATCTTAAGAAAGAAATTAGAAAAGCTAAAATAAGATACAAGGTTGCTTTGGCAAGTAAGGTGAAAATAAATCCAAAGAGTGGACAGCTATGTGTGGAGCTGAAAGAGATGGGGAAAATTTTGAACAATTTCTTTTCTTCGGTATTCACTAAGGAGAAGGATATTAAATTGTGTAAGGTAAGGGAAACAAGGAGGGTAGTTATGGAAACTATGATGATTAAAGAAGAGGAAGTACTGGTGCTTTTAAAGAATATAAAAGTGGATAAGTCTCCGGGTCCTGACAGGATATTCCCTCGGACCTTGAGGGAAGTTAGCGTAGAAATAGCAGGGGCTCTGACAGAAATATTTCAAATGTTATTAGAAACGGGGATGGTGTTGGAGGACTGGCGTATTGCTTGTCTGGTTCCATTATTTAAAAAGGGTTCTAAGAGTAAACCTAGCAATTATCGGCCTGTAAGTTTGACATCAGTGATTGGTAAACTAATGGAAAGTATTCTTAGAGATGGTATATATAATTATCTGGATAGACAGGATTTGATTAGGAACAGTCAACATGGATTTGTGCGTGGAAGTCATGTTTGATAAATCTTATTGAATTTTTTTGAAGAGGTTACTAAGAAAGTTGACGAGGGTAAAGCAGTAAATGTTGTCCATGTGGACTTCAATAAGGCCTTTGACAAGGTTCCACATGGAAGGCTAGTTAGGAAGGTTCAATCATTAGGTATTAATATTGATGTCGTAAAATGGATTCAACAGTGGCTGGATGGGAAATGCCAGAGAGTAGTAGTGGATAACTGTTTGTCAGGTTGGAGGCCAGTGACTAGTGGTGTGCCTCGGAGATCTGTACTGGGTCCAATGTTGTTTGTCATATACATTAATGATCTGGATGATGGGGTGGTAAATTGGATTAGTAAGTATGCAGATGATACTAAGATAGGTGGCGTTGTGGATAATGAAGTAGGTTTTCAAAACTTGCAGAGAGATTTAGGCCAGTTAGAAGAGTGGGCTGAACGATGGCAGATGGAGTTTAATGCTGATAAGTGCGAGGTGCTACATTTTGGTAGTAATAATCCAATTAGGACATACATGGTAAATGGTAGAGCATTGAGGAATGCAGTAGAACAAAGTGATCTAGGAATAATAGTGCATCTTTTCCTGAAGGTGGAATCTCATGTGGATAGGGTGGTAAAGAAAGCTGCTGGCCTTTATAAATCAGAGCATTGAGTATAGGAGTTGGGATCTAATGTTAAAATTGTACAAAGCATTGGTCAGGCCAAATTTGGAGTATTGTGTACAGTTCTGGTCACCAAATGATAGGAAAGATGTCAACAAAATATAGAGAGAGTGCAGAGGAGATTTACTAGAATGTTACCTGTGTTTCAGCACCCAAGTTACAGAGAAAGGTTGAACAAGTTAGGTCTTTAGTCTTTGGAGCATAGAAGGTTGAGGGGGGACTTGATAGAGGTATTTAAAATTATGAGTGCAATAGATAGAGTTGACGTGGATAGGCTTTTTCCATTGAGAGTAGGGGAGATTCAAACAAGAGGACAGGAGTTGAGAGTTAAGGGGCAAAAGTTTAAGCATAACACGAGGGGGAACTTCTTTACTCAGAGTGGTAGCTGTGCGGAACTAGCTTCCAGTAGAAGTGGTAGAGGCAGGTTTGATATTGTCATTTAAAAAAAAAAATTGGATAGGTATATGGACAAGAAAGGAATGGAGGGTTATGGGCTGAATGCGGGTCAGTGGGACTAGGTGAGAGTAAGCGTTCGGCACGTGACTAGAAGGGTCGAGATGGCCTGTTTCCGTGCTATAATTGTTGTATGATTATAATGAGTTTGCATAATGCTGCTGGCATTTTGCAATAGTTTAACTAAGCTAAAGATGTTTTGATGAATTTAATTTGTACTCTGTTTCTGAGGCTTCTTGCTTAAGTGTCCAACAATAATTAGCAGCATTGATGGATTTCAGTTTCCTTGATACAGTTTCTCCAGGACCGTAAAATCCCGGTGAAACCGTTCACCATGCTCGTCACTGACAGATTTGTAGGGAAGAAGTCTAAATGGGAATGTGGAAAAAGAATCTTTAGTGACTGTTGCATTTCATGGTTTTGTATGTTCGAAGCTTGTTGTTAACCAGCTGTACATAGTTATGTCGTTCCAAGAAAATTTTCAAAAACATCCTTCAATCCTTCTATGCGATTTTCTCCAGTTCCACTAGAAGTTCTTTGAATCGCCTGTCATTGATAACCTATTTGATTTGTGGATGAACAAATGCCAACCTTAATCTTGGCATCAGTTATTCTGACTTGAATTATGAATTGGAATAACAAATATAGACGATTTTAAAAAAGTGATGTGTGATAGAGAACCTTCATGATCAACAGTCCAAAATCCATAAGTATTTCAGGAAGCAGAATCTTTGCTGCCCAGTGATATTGTACGAAGCAAAACCTAGCTCACATTTCAGTGTGATTAATGTGCCACTGATCCAACAAGAGTTTTCACCATCACCCCTTGCTTTGCCATGCTGCCCCCATTATCATTATCCCATGGGAAGTCAGTAAAAACTCAACAGGGCCAGCCAAATAAATGTCTTCAGTGCCACTGGGTGTTCTGCAGTGTTACCCTGTCGCCTGATGGGTCTTTGGAACTTCTTCTCAAAGGGCTTTGACTGCCGACTCATGAAATATTTTTAATACAATCATAGATTCTCAGTAAAGAAGGGGTGGAAGATTGCTGCAGTTCAACAGGAATATATAGTTTAGTTTCCAATCAGATCAGCTCCTGATTGGATCTATGCTTGGCTTGGCTTAAACCAGTCATCCCTACTGGGGCATAGGCTGCCAACAGCAGCTTACCAGAGTCCTCTATCCTTGGCCAGTCTTTCAAGATGTCTCCAGCTGTCGCCCATTATCTTTGATCCTTCCTCTCATCGGAATGAAGTCCCCAGAGCTTCTGTTGACATTTCTGCAGCATTTTTTTATGGGTTGGGCTTGCTGGTCCCATACTCAACCCTTCTTTCGCAGCTGGGTTTGGACCCATCCATAGTGGAGTTAATTAGAATCTGTGCAATCTAAGTACACGTTATTAGTCTATTCCAGCAGCACCTCTCAAACCTGAAGCTCCATTTCTAAGAATAAGACCAGCTGGCCCACAGGAGCACCACATCTCTTAGGTCCCATTCCAATGGGCACACTATCTTGCCTTGGATAAATTACCCCATTCCTCTTACTGTGCAAGCGTCACCACACTTCTGGCACCCACATAGCATGCCCATGACTCACTAGCCCTAACCAAATGTCCTTGGAAACTGGAGCACCTGGAGGAAATCCTCACGGTCATGGAGAGAACATACAAGCTCCTTACAGCAGTAGGAATCGAACCCCCATCTTACAGCTGATATGCTGAATTGCTATGCTGTCATGCTGTACAAATATGTACCAAAAATTAATTAAAATATTGTATGTCTCTAAATATGCACACCTAATTAAATGCTAATTCTTTTATATTGCTTGTCTGTTTCAGGAATGCCATTGGCTCAGGGTGTTGCTATTCTCCAAAAGCACTGTCGCATCATCAAAAACGTACAGGTTCTCTACAGCGAGCAAGTGAGTGAGACTCATCCTTTGAACTTGCCATGAAAGTTGTGTTTTTCTGTTGTCAGATGTTGTACTGCTTTAAGGTTCAGTTCAGATAAGGGAAACGAAGCTGGTCATGCAGCGTTTACTCTCATTATTGATTACTTGCCTGGTTCTCTGACCGCTTGTACATGTTTGTTGGCTATGGAAAATCAGTACACATTGCCTTACAAAAGTATAGCTGGAAGCCTCTTGTACGATGTGGACCCATGTAATTAATTCTTTATTGCACTTGATCTTAAAGTGAAGTTTGTTTATGTCCCTCCCATTCTAAAGTGGCTGTGGTGACCTCCTTATAGATAGCTGTGCTTGTAGGTTCATCTGATGGGCGCAGGTCCAACCATTTAATGGAATGAACTGCCAGACTTAGGTTTTTTTGGAAGTGAATATTGAATCCTATAGGAGTGAAGATGTTTCCCAACTTAGTTTTAAATCAGATTGGAATGAGTTAGGCAATCAGAAGAAGCTTTAATAAAGCTGTCTGCCTTCTTTCTGTGGTATGAGGTTAAAAGGATTTAATAGTCTACAGAATATTCTGAATGGAATTATTTATCAGAAGGGGGGGTAAAAATAACTACATTTTGTATTGAAAAGACTGATATTTATAAATATTTTAGGAATTCTGTACTTAGCAGCTAAGCAAAAGGATACTGCATCATCCGTTATTTTGTGAGTTTGGTTTCTGTAAATTGGTCACTGTAAATTGAACTGTGATGAGGCTAGTGATAAATTAGTGGGGGTCTGGGTGATGTGGCTTGCTGAACCAGCAGGGCCTGTTCAACGCCTTAATAAAATTAAAATAAAAACTATGGAGAGTGACCTGGAATATTCTGAACAGAAAATTTCAATAAATCAAACCTTCCTGTTGTATTTGCCACTTCTTGTTTACTCCACCATCCCCGTATTTCATTCCAAAAGGTTCACAATTTCATGACTAGCCACAGGATTTTGTAATATCAGCAAATATATGCACCTAGGATTGCAAGAAAAAGCTTGTGAACCTTTTGCAAATGCCTGATTTCCTGCATTAATTACTCATAAGATGTGGTCTGATCTTCACCTGAGTCACAATAATAGATAAACACAATCTGCCTAAACTAATAACACAAAAACAATTGGACCTCGTCAATACTGAGTACACCATTTAAACAATCACAGAGTAGGTTCAAAAAAGTGTGTGAACCTGTGGGGTAATGCCTTCTACAGAAGCTATTTGGAGTCAGGTGTTCCAATCAGTGAGCTGAGATTGGAGGTGTAGGTTGTAGAGGTGCCCTGCCCTATATATATAAAAAAAACAGGCACACACCTGGTTACTGACAGAGCCTGCTTTTCTCAAGAAAGATCTGTTTATGTGCTCCATGCTTTGATCACAACTTTCACAGGACCTTTACAAGAATAATAGAGATGCATGAAGCTGAAAAGGCTAGAAATGTATTTCTGAAGATCTGAGTATTCCATAGTAAGAGAAATTGTCTACAACTGGAAGAAACTCAGTACTGTTGCGACTCTCCCTGGGAATAAGCATCCTGCAAAGGTCACACCAAGAACACAACATGCAATGCTGAAGGAGGTGGAAGGGAAGGGGTCACATACTTCTTCTAGCCTGGATTGTGAATGATTAAGCAATCTGTTCAATAAAGTCATGAGAGTACAATTGTTTGTTATTAGTTTAGGCAGGTCTGTCCATTATTGTGAAAGATGAAGATCAGACCACATTTTATGAGTAATTAATGCAGAAAACCAAGTAATTGCAAAGGGTTCACAAACTTTTTCTTGCAACGGTATAATCAAATCGTACACATTAAAATTGGGTTATTCCAGCAGTGAATATTTATGAAAGCTGTAATTCTCAACATCTAATTTTTTTTGTCTTGATAAATGAGCATTAAGACATGTTTGTTTTCTCCATGGCCTGCCCACTCACATTGTGGTTACAGTGTGTGCAATCCTTAACATCACTCCAACATATGGGCTTTGCTTTGCATCTCCTTTCCTCTGACCTCCCACCATCACTAAAGGTGACATTAGTGTTTCCTAAAGTCCTCAGCTCTCTCTTGTGTTATTGTCCTGGAATTTCATCCCCAACAGCATTAAGAGAATGTGTACCAGGGCTATAGTAATTCAGGGAAAAGATCTAACCTTTCCACATTGATATCTAGGATGTAAAAGCAACATTGCAAACACTTTCCATGTCCGAAGCTTAATTATATCAATAATTGTTAAATACTTGCAGTAAAGCAATTAAGCCAATAGATTTGTCTTCACATGACAATTACTCATTAGCAATCCATTCCATGCGGTTGTACAAATCGCATCGGTTTGTTTCTTGTACCATGCATGAACAGTGTATAGTGTTATCACTGTCATTTAACAGAGTGTCTCTTTCTTTCTAGTTGCCACTCAGTCATGACCTCATCCTTAATCTGACTCAGGACGGAATCAAACTACTTTTCGACGCTTATAATCAGAGACTAAAGGTCAGTGAGGCTTCAGCTTCCTTTCCACTATGTACTAAAATATTAATTCTATCAGGAAGAATTGGGAATTTTGATGTGACAGTTACATTTAATTCGATGATCAATTGCCTATGGCACAGCAGGTAGAAATAAAGTTTAGGAAATGAAAGGATCCAAATGCATGAAAGGAAATCATTGTTGTAAAACTTGTCATTATGAACATAAAGTGTTGAAGGGAGTTGAGTAGTAAAATGTAAGGCAGTTTAAGAAGCAGAGTTGAGAGAAGTATCAGAGGTGAAATTTGTAATTTTTACAGGACTACTATAGAGAGTGTAATTACAATGCATCATTTAAATAGGCAACCTTTGTTATATGCATATGCCATTTTTATCTCAAAAATTCATGCCAAACTGTAATACTAATTTAGGCTTGTAGATTTAGTGTAGCAATTTAACTTGACTCAAACGATGCATTTCACTTAGATGAAAATGTGATTAATTAAACTAATCTTTCATTTTAATGGCTCTGGACCTCTTTGGAGTTTAAAAGATGGGGGTGGGGGGAAGAGGGAATGAATGGGATCTCATTGAAACCTATCAGATATTGAAAGGCCTTGATAGAGTGTATGTAGAGATAATGTTACCATTAGTGTGAGAGAGTCTAGGACCAGAGGGCACAGCTTCAGAATAGGGAGGCGACTCTTTAGAACGGAGATGAGGAGGAATGTTTTCAACTAGAGAGTGGCAAATTTGTGGAATTCATTGCCACAGATGGCTGTGAAGGCCAAGTCATTGGGCATATTTAAAGTGATGGTTAAATAGGCTCTTGATTGGTAACTGTCAAAGGTTACAGGAAGATGGCAAAAGAATGAAGCTAAGAGGGAAAATAAATCAACCATGATCAAATGGCGGAGCAGCCCTAATGGCCTAATTCTGCTCCTGTCTTATGATAGTTTAATTCAAATGGAAAAAAATAGCAAACTAAGATGTGTACATTTTGCTCCATAGTTGTGGTTTATCCCTAATACTGCCAACACACTGTGTTAAAGTTACATAGTATGTTACATTGATGTTGCCTGACCTACCGAGTTTCTCTACCATTTTGTGTTTGTTGCTCGGATTACCAGTATCCGCAGATTTTCTGTTATTTATAGTATGTTCACTGTTTTGTTAATAACCATTGTTGCTATTTGCTATACTGCTGAAACTGAAAACTTTTTTTATTGTAGTTTCAAGTGCTTGTATTATTTTCCAGTTTCTCAGATTTTTAATTGCAGGGGTTAGTTTCCTATTGTTTTCTCCCTCTTTGCTACATGTAAGCATTAGAAAATCTTTCCCCCCTCAAAGGGTGCAATGCTGAAATGGAAATGAGGGTAAACTCAGCTTCCCTTTGTATTGGACGTGCACTAAGTTTTAAAAAACAGTTATGTTAACCAGTTAAACTGAAGCATCTAAACGTTGTCAGAAGCTGTTTATTACACTAAACCTTTGTAAATTGTTAACTTGAGAATTGCAGTGCCATATATTCATTCAGAATGATCCAACTCCAATTATGCAAATGAGGCCATACAGTTCATTTTGTCTATGCTAGCCATATGAAAGTTCACAGATTGGTGCATTTCCATTGCTCTGTTCAGTTTACCTCATGCATTAATCCATTAAATAGGAATGAAAATGGGTGTAGTCCTGTAGTCAGTGTTCAAAGAGGAAGATAGCTGCTTAATTTTACCTGGATTGCTTTCTATCATGTGCTGTTAAGTATAAGGTACTGTGGTTTAAAAATTCAATAATGCTAGGGGAAAATGTGGGAGTTATTGATATTTGTTCTGGAGCTGAAGGGACTGGTTAAGATAGCTGGCTTGTTGTGATGGCACTTGATAACCAATACTGTAGGAATATGATCTTTCTTTGCATTATTTTTATTGCTTATTGGTTCACAAGACATGGAATGCCACCCTTTGCTGCCCCAGCTGTAATCATACATTGGGGCGATACAGTACCTAGCAGTTAAGTGTGATGCTTTTCCAGTGCTAGTAACCCGGATTCAACTGTGCCACCCTCTGTGGGCAGTTTGTACACTCTCCCCATGATTGCGTGGATTTCCTCTGGGTGCTCCAGTTTCCACCACATCCCAAAGATATGCAGGTTAGCAGGTTAATTAGTCACATGGGTGTCAATGGGCAGCATGGACTCATTGCAGCAGAAAGGCCTGTTACCATGCTGATCCTCAAAATAGAAAAATGTTAAAAAGCACCATGTCAGGATCGAAGGTTTCTTTCCTGAACACCCAAATCAACCAGTTGTTTTGATCATGAGTATCAAATACAAGTTTTTGTTTCAGGTATATTGTAATTAAATCATTACTAATCCCAGGTAATTGCAAAGGCTTTGCAAACTTTTTCTTGCAACTTTATGTATATAAACTTTAATTCAGTTTTTTTTCTATATTTATGCTGCTGCAAAGTTAACAAATTTCACAATGTGTGCAGGTGATTTTTAACCTGATTCTGATTCTATCCATCCATCTGTCATTGTATCATTGTCTTTGGTGGCAACTTACTCTAAACCTCATTTACCAAACCAATCAAACTGCTGCGTATTTGCCCCCAATTGATTCTTCTCACTGCTGGATTCTTCTGAAGTGCCATTTGCTTCCCCCTTCCTTTTCTTGCACCCATTCTAAGATTCCGTTCTAGTGCTCAGCAGTACAGTCACCTGGTAATTACTTTGTCAGATGAATAATTAATACAGAAAGCCAGGTAATTGCAAAGTATTCACAAACTTTCTCTTGCAACTGTATACATATTAAATACTTAAAATAAGTAGTGCAAAACAGAAGTTTAAAAAAAAGTAGAGAGATAATGTTCATGGCAGACATCCCACCTCTCCCGGAAGTTCTGGGAGTCTCCAGCATATTGCTGGCGGCTCCCTGATGCCTGCAAATTATATTCAATATAACAGAAATCAATTTTTTTTAAGAGCGAGGGGAAGGGAGGGAACATCCTGATTGGTCTCTCTTTGTCAGTTTTCTTTGTGGGCGGGCTTTACAGTCAACCTTTCTCTCTCTTTCATTGTCCATCAGTTCAGTTTCCTGTCCTGCAGCGTCATGGCAGTGTTCCAAAAAAAGAAAATATAAAACATATTTCACCCCAGACTACACTAATATGTACCCCTGCCTAATAGGGGTCAAAAATAATGACAGTATTGCTCACTGCACTGTTTGCAACAGTGACTTCTCTATTGCCCATGGTGGGTTAAATGACTGTAAAAGACATGTTGAGGTGATTTAACAGGTGTCATTCATTCATTAGTATAGCTAATGTTATTTAACTGTTAGCTGCTAGGGAGCTACTCTATTGATGTCCTATGTGATGAGGCCAAACTCCCTGTAGACTTGCTTAAAGTAGCAATAGAATAAAAAAAACTACTCCATGATAATATAAGTACGTATTTCAATACACCCTTGGAGGTTGACTGGGGGGTGGTGCTACCTCCCTGAAATGAGTTTTTGCAGGGTGGGATGTCTGTCATGGGTTCAATGTCCATTTACAAGTCAGAAAGGAAAGATTTAGAAGGATATCAATCAAGCACAGTCAAATAGAGCTAGCTCAAATCAGAGGCTAGGATAGCATGGATGATTTGGACCCAAGGGCCTGTTTCTGTGTAGTGTGACTCTGACTTGGGTTAGACATAAGACATAGGAGCAGAATTAGGCTCTTTGGCTCTTTATCCCTGTCAACCCCATTCTCTTGCCTTCTCCCCATAACTTTTGACATCCTGACTAATCAAGACTTCAGCTTTAAATATACTCAATGACTTGGCCTCCACAGTTGTCCATGGCAATGAATTCCACAGATCCACCACCCTCTAGCAAAAGACATTCCTCATCATGTCTGTTCTAAATTATTCTGAGGCTGTGCCCTCTGGTCCGAGACTCACGTACTATAGGAAACATCCTCTCCACATTCACTCTACCTAATAATCAATGAGATCTCCCGTCATTCTTCTAAACTCCACTGAGTACAGGTCCAGAGCCATCAAATGGTTCTCATACATCTGGTCTAGGTGACACACCTACCTTTAGACTTTTCAGCTTCCCAAACACTTTTTCCTTCGTAATAGCAACTTCACTCACTGCTGCTCCCCGACACTCAAACTTCTGGCATACTGGTAGTGTCTACTCCACAGTGAAGACTGACATGAAATGCTTAGTTTCATCTGCTTTTTCTTTGTTCCCCATTACTACCTCTTTAACATCATTTTATAGTGGACTGGTATCAACTCTTGCCTCTTTTAATCTTTATAGATCTTAAAGAAAATAAAAACTTCTGGTATCCTCTTTTATATTGTTGACTAACTTGCTTTCATATTTAAACTTTACCCTCCTTATGGCTTTTTAGTTATCTTCTGTTGGTTTTTAAAAGCTTCTCAGTCCTCTAGCTTCCCACTAATTTTTGCTAAGTTATATGCTTTCTTTTGCTTTTATGCTGGCTCTGACATCCCTTGTCAGCCACAGTTGCCTCATCCTCTCTTTAGAATATTTATTCATCTTTGGGATGTATCTATCCTGAACCTTCCGAATTGCTCCCAGAGACTCCAGCCACTACTGTTCTGCCATCATCCCTGCTAGTGTCCACTTCCATTCAACTTTGGCCAGTTAGAAACATAGAACATAGAAACATAGAAAGCCTACAGCACAAACAGGCCCTTCGTACCCACAAAGTTGTGTCGAACATGTCCCTACGTTAGAAATTACTAAGCTTACCTATAGCCCTCTATTTTTCTAAGCTCCACATACCTATCTAAGAATCTCTTAAAAGACCCTATCGTATCCGCCTCCACCAGAGTTTTTCTATCATGCCTCTGTTATTCCCTTTACTCCACCATAATACTGATATATCTGACTTTATCTTCTCCTTCTCAGACTGTTACTTTAAAAAGTCATCTTGCAGGTATTCTGCAAGTTCTCTCTTTGGGGATCCAGCTCCAACCTCATTTTCCCAATATATTCATATTGCAATCCCCATGACTATTGTAATACTGCTCTTATTACATGCTTTTTGTATCTGTTACTGTAATTTATATTCCACTTTGTGGCTACTGTTTGGAGGTGTTTATATAACTCTCATCAGGGTCTTTTTACCTTGAAGTTTCTCAACTACCCATAAAGGTTCTACATCTGATGCAAGAAGGCTGCGAGTGAACTGCTGATTTTTTCAGAGCGAAGGGAGTTTTTTTACTACTCGGGTTAAGGAGAGGCGAGACTGCACAGACGCGTGACGTCAGCCAGTAGAGCGCGAGAGGTTTAAAAAGGCAAGAAATCTTCATTGGTTTTTAATTTGGAGCAAGAAGACTGCGAATGAATGGCTGATTTTACAGAGCAAAGGGAGTTTTTTTAGCCCCTGCTCCTTCCTTGTTCAGTCCTGACTAAGGGTCTTGGCCCAAAACTTTGACTGCCCATTTCAACGAATGCAGCCCGACCTGCTGAGTTCATCCAGCTTTTGTACAGGTTTAAGGTGCTGGGGAGTAGGTACAGAGGAGGTGTCAGGGGTAAGTTCTTTTACTCAGAGTGGTGAGTGTGTGGAATGGGCTGCCGGCAACTGTGGTGGAGGCGTATATGATAGGGTCTTTTAAGAGGCTTTTGGATAGGTACATGGAGCTTAGAAAAATAGAGGGCTATAGGTAAGCCTAGTAACTTCTTTAGGTAGGGACAAGTTTGGCACAACTTTGTGGGCCGAAGGGCCCGTATTGTGCTGTAGGCTTTCTATGTTTCTATGATGCTTTCTAAGGATTTGATTTTATTTTCTACCAATAGTGCTACCCCACCCTGTCTGTCCACCTGTCCTTTCGAAGCAGTTTGTATCTTTGCATATTAAGCTTCCAACTATGATCTTCTTTCAGCCACAACTCATTGATACTCATGCCTGCCAATCTGTAACTGCACTGCAAGATCAACTACCTTACTCTGTATACTGTGTGCATTCAAATATAACATCATCAATCTAGTATTCATCATCCTTTTTAATTTTGCCTCCATATTACACTTCAATTCATGCCACTGACTGTAATTTTGCCCTATCATTTATCTGTTTTTCCTTAGTGTATCAACTTGTATAGCAGCTCCCCCATCCTCAGCTCTATCTCTCCAGTTCCCATTCCCCACCAAATTATTTGAATCCTCCCAAACAGCTGTAACAAATGTACCTGCAAGCATATTGGTAGCCCTCGGATTCTGGTATAACCTGTCCTATTAGTACAGATCTTTCCTTCCCCAGAAGAAATCCCAATGATCCAGAAATTTGAAAGCTGGAACCAGCTCTTCCTCAACTACTCGTTCATCTGTACTATCATCCTATTCCTGTCCTGACCAGCACAAGCTAGACTGGAAGTAATCCAGAGATTATTACTTTGGATGTCCTGCTCTTCAGCCTCTTCCCTAACTCCCTATACTCACTGTGCAGGACCTACCCCAGCTTTCTACCTGTTTCATTAGTGCCAACCACAAACTCGTCCTCGTCCTCCTCCTGCTTCTCCCCCTCCCCCTCCTCCTCCTCATCGCCCTGCTCCTCGTTCTCCTCGTCGTCCCCATCCTCCTCCTGTTACTCTGAGACATCCTGGACCCTTACACCTGGGAGGCAACACACCATCCTGGCATGTCCTTTGCAGCCACAGAATCTGCTGTCCACCGCCTGTCACTGCTGCTCTGCTTGACTTTACCCTTCCCTGCTGAGCCTCTGAGCCGGCCACAGTGCCACTCTGATTTCTGTGGCTATATGCAAGGGCATATCTCCTTGGATCATAAAGTTGTTGTAACATTAATACTCAAACAATAGTCTTGTAACAGACTTTAGGTATATTAAACAAAAAGGAACCAAGTTAAATGCAGAGTGCTAAAGAGATTTACAGATGAGAATGAAGGGAAGAGTGCCTGGCCTCATTGTGTAGCGGCAATGGTACTGTTGTGTTTTTAATATTTCAGTCATATTTGAATAATATTGTAAATATATTCAATTAAGCATTCTTTGTTTAAATAATTCATCATGGGTTATATGTAATAGTACAGAATGGCATACGTCACCACACCACCACGTCATGCGTGCACATGTCTTGCTTAAAGTAAATGAAACCCACTGGTTTCCTTGGCTGTGTAAGTCTAGGGAAGACACACTCCGGTCTCTCTCCACAAACCCCGGTTTGTGTGGATGCTGTGTAATTTGCTACCCTGTTACAACTCAGTGCCAAGAAATAACAGACAGCACACTGCATATGTCTAAGGGAATTATACTTATGAATCTTAACTTAATTGAAGGGTTAGTAAAGAAAAGAAAGAAAAAGAACAAAAAGGGCCCATTATAATTAAATAGTAAACTTAATTGGAGTTGGAGCTCAACTTATACATATTATACATACGTGTAAAGTTATACATAGTCACCTACCCTGAGCTGACACCAGCACTTTGTTCCATTGAATCATGGTCCCCCACCAGGTTGAATTCTACTCCAGTTCTCCCCAGTGTCTTCTCTCTCCATCTCCCGCCGAACCAGAAAAAAACCCCAAGACCAACCTTAATGTCGCTCACAAAGCCCCCCCTACCTCCAGTGTTCTCTCAAACCTACTCCTAATTAGATGGCACACGTTCCTCAGCAACCCTTACCTTCGACAATAGCCCAAGCTGCTCTTTCAGAACTGCTATCTCCCAGGCATTATCTCTGGGCTCCCTTGTTTTCCTTTCAATTAATTTCCTCAGCATCCCTTATCTTCAACAATAACCCAAGCAGGCTGAAAGCACAACAGACTGCTCTTCCAGAACTGCTGAACTGAAAATCCCACAGCAGAGCATAAAAATGTGAACTAGGGTGTTACTCTTCCTCCCCCCTCCAAAAAACTAGTCATGCCCTCATGACCTTCAAATAATTTAACATCCCTTCATTAGTAATGGTTTTCAAAGGAATTTTGTGATGGTCAGGTGGTCAGGACCTCCAATCCATTTGTAAATGGTAGTGACATATCTCACTGGGGGATAGGCACAACACTCTGTTCCCCCGGTGAGACATAGGCCAGCCTAACTGGGGGTTTCCTGACTCTTTGAGACCCCATTATCCCATCATCTACTTCAGTTTCAGACATTCCTTGGGAACATTCTTGTCTACATGTTACAGCCTCCCCCTGCCCATTGCTTGTGCCCATCCACTTGGCTGAGCTCAGCTTCATTCCCTGTTACTTTAGAGCTCAATCTCCCTTCACTGTCCACCTGCAAGTCTGCATGTCCACTGCAGCTCCCCCACCCCCATTTCACCTGCCTCATCATGATAAGGGTTGGGAATCTCCTCATCAGTTATTGGGGAGTTTGTGAAGGGCAGCATATGTCACACCGCCATTTCCTCATCCTCTGAGTCTGTATCACATTCAGGGGTAGGGTAAGGTCTAATCCTTCCCACTGTTGGTCCCTCAGAGTCCTCCTACTAGTTAACACAAAGTACACTGCAGATGCTGATCACACGTACAAACAAGCTGGAGGTCGGGCAGCATCCGTAGAAACAAGCAGTCAACTTTTCGGGCCAAGACCGTTTGTTAGGACTGAAGAAGGAGGGGGCAGGGGCCCTATAAAGAAGGTGGGGGAGGTGGAAGGTGCCAGGTGAAAAACCAGTCAGAGGAAAGATCAAGGGGTGGGGGAAGGGAAGCAGGGAGGGGACAGGCCGGAAAGGTGAAGAAGGAATGTAGGGGAAAGCACTATAGGTAGTAGAAGAAGACAGAAGACAGAATCATGAGAGAGGTGATAGGCGGCTGGAAGAGGAGGCAGAGTGAAACTAGGATGGGGGAAGGGAGAGGGAGGGAATTACTGGAAGTTGGAGAATTCGATGTTCATACCAAGGGGCTGGAGACTACCCAGACGGTATATGAGGTGTTGCTCCTCCAACCTGAGTTTGGCCTCATCATGGTAGTAGAGGAGGCCATGTATGCACACATCCGAATGGGAATGTGAAGCAGAGTTGAAGTGGGAGGCAACCGGGAGATCCTGTCTGTTGTGGCGGACGGAGAGGTCCCCCAATCTGCGTCGGGTCTCGCCGATGTAGAGGGGGCCGCACCAGGAGCACTGGATGCAATAGATGACCCCAACAGACTCACAAGTGAAGTGTTGCCTCACCTGGAAGGACTGTTTGGGGCCCTGAATGGTGGTAAGAGATGAGGTGTAGGGACAGGTGTAGCACTTACGCTTGCAGGGATAAGTACCAGGTGGGAGATCTGTGGGGAGGGACGAGTGGACCAGGCAGTCCTCTTACTAGGTGTAGGGTCCAGGTCAGGTTGTAGGTCAATGCGCAACTCTTGTCCCAGAGGTAAAAGGTGGTTTCGATAGAGAATCTTGACAGGCCCATTCCATCCTCTGGTTTTACCCAGAAAACTGGTACATTTGGCATCTGACTCTCCACTACATGGGGCGTAGCCTCCAGCAGTCAGCCAACTTATGCTTCAGATAAGTCTTCTGTAGTAGATCTTCCTTGCCAGTGCCAAAACAGAGGTCAACAGGCAACCTCACCTCATGCCCAAACATCAGATAATACAGCGAGTACCCAGTAGCTTCGTTCTGTGTACAGTTGTATCGGTGAACCAGATGTCCAATATATTGACTCCACTAGTTCTTTTCGCTGATCTCCAAGGTTTGAGCATGTCTAGCGAGGTCCGATTAAACATAGAAACATAGAAAATAGGTGCAGGAATAGGCCATTCGGCCCTTCAAGCCTGCACCGCCATTCAGTATGATCATGGCTGATCATCGAACTCAGAACCCTGTACCTGCTTTCTCTCCATACCCCCTGATCCCTTTAGCCACAAGGGCCATATCTAACTTCCTCTTAAGTATAACCAATGAACCGGCCTCAACTGTTTCCTGTGGCAGAGAATTCCACAGATTCACCACTCTCTGTGTGAAGAAGTTTTTCCTGAACTCGGTCCTAAAAGGCTTCCCCTTTATCCTTAAACTGTGACCCCTCATTCTGGACTTCCCCAACATCGGAAACAATCTTCCTGCATCTAGCCTGTCCAATCCCTTTAGAATTTTATACATTTTAATAAGATCCCCCCTCAATCTTCTAAATTCCAGTGAGTATAAGCCTAGTCGATCCAGTCTTTCTTCATATGAAAGTCCTGCTATCCCAGGAATCAATCTGGTGAACATTCTTTGTACTCCCTCTATGGCAAGAATGTCTTTCCTCAGATTAGGGGACCAAAACTGCACATAATATTCTAGGTGCGGTCTCACCAAGGCCTGTACTGAAATCCTTTTGCTATGAATGCCAACATACCATTTGCTTTTTTCACTGCCTGCTGTTCCTGCATGCCCACCTTCAATGACTGGTGTACAATGACACCCAGGTCTCGTTGCACCTCCCCTTTTCCTAATCGGCCACCATTCAGATAATAATCTGTTTTCCTGTTCTTGCAACCAAAGTGGTTAACCTCACATTTATCCACATTAAACCTCTTAGGCTGATCTCTGAGCAATCCATAGGTCTTGTCAACCCCCAAATGACCAGAATCAACATGCAGTGATTTCAACACAGTCCTCCAGTACTTCTCAGGCAGAACCAGCTGGGAATGGCAAGGCCTGTCTGGAGGCGACATGACCCAGTATAGAGTCTGTTCCTCAACTCCAGTCTGGGCCATTCTCTCAGGAGCAGAAACATTGCAGAGTGTTTCATCTTGTCTGCTTGAGCCCTGTCCCCTTTTGCAACCACTGATCAAACAGTGCCTGTGCATGGCTCATCTCGCTGAGCGGCTGCCACTTTCCCCAAGACTGGATTCCGGAAACCGCTTTGTCTTCAGAGCGGTCAGGTTGCAGAAGGCCTGTGGAATGACACCATCAGAAGCTCCCAAGTAATCAATTATGTGATTCTGCCTTTGACTTTCCTGATGGAAATCTGCTACGTGGTTTTGACTCCTGGGGCAGGAATGCTCCCCCACTCTCTGTCCAGCCCTTCAGGCACCTGTCAGGACAAAGCATCAGCGTCACTGTTCTGACTCCCCGTCCGGTATTTCAGGCTGATATCATAGGCAGGCAACGCGGCCAATCATGACTAGCATCCAGTTTTGCTGAGGTCAGGTTGTTGTCCGTCCTCACCTCAAACTTGGCAGCATATAGATAGACACTTAGCTTATCCACCACAACCCACTTCAAGACCAGGAACTCCAATTTGTGCATGGGGTGTTTCACTCAGATGGACCCCAGCTGATAAATGTGCCCTGATCCTGATCCCGAGCATCCCCTTTCCCCCCTCTGCTGGTGTCCGTTTGTAGTATATATGGCAGTGGGGTCAGGGGGGGGGGTCAGCAAAAGCCAGCACCAACACCTGGGTCAGCAGCTCCTTCAGCAACTGAAAGGCCTCCTCACATTTTGTATCCCATCTCGCTTCAAAAGGATCCAAAGATAAGATAATCTTTACCATCCTCTCCTTTCATCCTTCCTTTCTTCCCCAAGAGAGGATAACGGCACAGAAGCTGATTTAAAGGGAGACTTACTTTAGAGTAGTCCGTCATGAACCTCCGATAGTACCCACAGAACCCATGCAACGAGCTCAGGAGGGGTCTTGGTCTTGTGGTCACTGCCTCTATCTTAGATGAATCTGTATTTACTCCAATTCAGTGAGATTGTGTGCCCAACATAGTTGACAGGCGTCTTGCAGAACTGACACTTGTCCAGAGAAAGTTTTAACCCTTCAGTCTTGCTTCATGTTCCTCCAAGGTGGACCTCCAAGCACTGAGATCATCCAGATACACCAATACCTCAAGCAAGTTCATATCCCCCACTGTTTTCTCCATGACACACTGGAAATTCACCAGAGCTCCCAATATGCCCTGGGGCATCCTTTCGAACTGGAAGAATCCCAGTGGACGTATAAATGCTTTGTCAGCCTCACTCATGGGGATCTGGACTCCTCAAGTCCAGCACACTGAACCACTTCGCACAAGTCAGACAGGCCAGCACGTCTTCGACCCTTGGGACCGTATACTAGTCAGGGACGGTATGCCTGTTCAGCCCTGTAGTCCACACACACCCGTACCTTCCCGTTCTTCTTCCTGACCACCTCTATTGGAGACGCATAGGGGTTTCTGGACTCAGTGATGTCTCCAGCTCCCTTCAGCTTCCACAGAGGCTGCCAAATGTTTTCCACCTCTGCAGGTGCCAGTTCCCACAACCTTTCTCTGAACAGAGTGTCCTCTGTTACCCAGATGGTGTGCCGAGTGCTCTTGGAACAACTCACATAAAGCTTGTCAGTAGAAAAAACATCTTCTCTATCGACCTCCCCTTCCAACCTCCAGGTACTGGGGAGTACCCAAAATTGAATGAATCAGTAGTCAACTTCCCCTTTTTCGGAGTGGGTTTCTCTCCGGCTTTTCTCAAAGGGACAATAGATGTTACAGTCACCGGAAAGAGGTGCGGCAGTGGCATCCCCTGCCTGAGGGTGGCCTCCCTCTCTGAAGTGTTCCTGACAATCCTGCTCATCTGTACAATCCAGGGCTTCTGCAGGTAAGCATGACTCCTCTTTGTAACCTTCCAGAGCATCCACCAGGAGGTCTTCGGCCTTGGGCATTCTGGGAAATTCGGGGATTCCCATCACCCTAGCTACTTCCCCAGGCCGTAACACGACTGGTTTGGACTGGCTGTACCATGCAATCCCTCATTTATGTTCATCATCCAGCCCCTCTTCACTAGAATTATAACAGACAACACCAGTCACTCCCCTTCTCGCAGACCCCTGTTCACTAGCAGCCCTCTGCTTAGTCTGTCCCCTCCGGGAGTCCGACTCCCTGTCACCTTTATTGAGCAGGGTGGCTGCACCTGCTGATAATAATCAGGACACCCCAGTCCTAAACTCTTCCACAAGCTCCTTTATCACTCCCCAGTGTGAGCTATCAGAAGTCACTTCAGCCAAGGGTGCTACTACTGAGGACTGTACCCTGCTGACGGAGGTCTCCTGCACCTCCTATGCCTACTCCCGCATAGGAGTAGGCTTCATTCCTCTCTTACTTCTCTGATTAGCTCGACAAACGAGGGAGCAGGGTGCGTCTTACGAGACATTCAGAGACCCCAAGCGATCATGTCCTGTGCCTTGGTCCATTCTTAACTGATTCACCTCAGCCATTTGAATGCCACCCCCCCCCCCCAATGCTGCAAGCAACTCAGCTACCTCTCTAGCCAAAAAATGTAGATGGAAAGCTTCTCGCCCTTATCCTGAAACATGTTCCAAAGCCCTGTCATAAGCTCCATCGGGAAACATTTTCTAGAGCTTGCATGTAGCCCGCAGAGGTAGCAAAGGGGTTCTGTGCCTTTAAGGATCTCACTATGTCAGTAGTCGGCCTCCTCAGACTCGTTACCAATCACTGTGTCTTTTTACTTCATCAGAGCACTGCCACTTATCCAGCATCTCAGAGGTCTGCTCTGCCCAAGTTTGATATTCCTGCTCCCGCATAGGAGTAGGCTTCATTCCTGAGAACAAGCTGAGTCTACAATAATTAGGACTCTCTCCCTTGGCACTTGGACATTTATTCACCAGGGAGCAAGGGTCAATACCAACTCAGAATGTTTATTCTTCGCTGGAGGACTCATTAAACCTTCCAAATCAGAACACTCCTTCCCCTCACTCCACAGAAACGAGAACAGCTTGTCTTTAAAATCTCCACCCCCTAGCTAAGGGAAACTCTGCTTCCGATTCGGCACCCTTGTCTAGACTCTCTTCCTCCCGGAAAGTATGGACAGCCCATGGCCCGCTCTTCACCTGGGGCCCTAATAGTGCCAGGTAGGTTCATTGCCATTATGTCAGCACAAGTCTGGATTAAAACAAAATCTTTGCCTGCCATTTTGTCAAACCTCTGCTCCATGATCATAATTGTGTCTAATGTTTTAACGATACTTAATGTTCGAATTAACAATTTGTCAGCGATATGAAAGTCTACCCCCTCAATACATGTACATTCCCTGCTGGTAACCCCGTGGATGCACAACACTGTTGAACCCCTACAGTGCCTATAACCACGTATCTTGATCACTTTACCGGGCAATAATTGAACTCAGGCTTAAGCACACAACCCAGTGGGTCAATGCCCAGGTCAATCACACAGCATCCAACAGAATTGAGCCTGGACGAGCCCCCACATTGAAACCCCACTGGTTTACTTGGCTGCGTAAGTCTAGGGAAGACACGCTCCAGTCCTGCCAAACCTGGGAGATTGAGACGGCTCTCCCTCTCCAAACCCCGGGTTGTGTGGATGCTGTGTAATTTACTACCCTGCTTCTCAGTGCAAAAAAAAACAGACAGCACACTGCATACGATTAAAGGAATTATACTTATGAATTGTAACTAAAGGGTTAGTAAAGAAAAAAGGGCCCATTAATATTAAACTGTCAAGTGTGCGCAAGTTGAAGATTAATTCTTCCGAAAGTCATACATATTCACTGATCTAGAATAGACCTCAGCACCTTGCTTCATCAGATCATGGTCCCCCACCAGGTTG
The DNA here is from genome assembly GCF_030144855.1 of Hypanus sabinus. Classification (NCBI taxonomy): domain Eukaryota; kingdom Metazoa; phylum Chordata; class Chondrichthyes; order Myliobatiformes; family Dasyatidae; genus Hypanus; species Hypanus sabinus. Next base: position 16,922,688 of record NC_082722.1, on the reverse strand, counting down.
AGTTCTACAACCAGCTCTCTCCGGCGTCTTCTCTCTTCATTTCCCACCGAACCAAAAAAAAAACCCAAGACCGACCTTAGGTGTCCCTCACAAAACCTCACCATCCTCCCAGTGTGCACTTGAACCTACTCCCAGTTCCACCATCCTAACTGGATGACACATGTTCCTCAGCAACCCTTATCTTCACCAATAACCCAAGCTGCTCTTACAGAACTGGTATCTCCTGGCTTCCTTGTTTTCCTTTCAATTAGTTTTTGATTTGCAGTTACAAAATATAACAGTGAGAAGGATGTTTTAAACAAACCCAAGGTGGCTATCTACCTGTTGATGTGCAGCGAGATGTTACTTTAAAAAAGGGTTCAGCGAGATGTTCAATTTTTTTTTTAAAAAGTCGCAGCGAGAAATGATCAAATGAAAAAATAGCATAGCATGTGTCTCTTCAGAAGGGAAAGAGAGAAGATGGTGGAGTAAAAACAAAGACAAATTCACAGATCATAAACTGTGATAATCATAAATTTTTAAAATAGCAGAAATGGCTGTCTGCATGAAAAAGATAGACACATTCAATTATAAAACAAACAACTGGCTCATTTTATACTGACCAAATTGACCGGCATTTTGAAGCAAATAAAGTAGCCGCTGAGAAATGAGTGCCAATTTTGCTGAGTACATTGGATTTAATGGCAGACAGTTTGCTCAGAAGTTTAGCTGCTCCAATCAAAGCAGCCGAAATGAGCTTTGCTGAATATTGTGTAAGTAATGCAGGAACATTTAGAGCCAAAGCCATTGCTGACTGCAGAATGATTTAGGTTTCATAAGTGGAATCAAAAGGGAAGAGCCAATTTCAGACTACGTAGCTGAATTGAAGAAGTTAACTGAGCATTGTCAATTTAGTAATGGGCTTAATGATAAACTGGGATTATTTAGTGGAATTTTACAAGAAAGCATTCAAAAATTGCTCCTAACTGAAGTAGAACTTGCATTCAAAAGAACAGCTGAAATAACTATTAATGGAAACGGCAGACAGAGATGCACCTGAGTTGAGGTCAGGAATGAAAGTGAGCATGTACAAAATTGCAACATGGACACAGATACCTGCCTTGCCTAACAAAATGAGTTACCTTTGTGGCTCACATACACCAGAGCAGTGCAAGTTTAAAGGTGAAATTTTCAGAAAATGAAACCATGTGGGATATGTGCAAACAGTATGTTAGGGAAACAAAAATAAACAGGCTGCACAGGGAAGAGAAAAAGATGAGAAAAAAAACCAAGTTATAGTTTCAAAAGAGCACTAATTTGCATGCTGTCAATGAAAAATGTGATAATGATGAGAATGACACAGCATTACAATTTACAATGTGAAAACTAATAATAGATAATCAATATGGCTTACATTAGAAGTGAGTGGCAAATTAATTAAAATGGAATTGACACTGGGTTGGTTCTTTCAGTGATTCCATAAAATAAGTTTGAATAGTATTTCATCGATACTGAACTGAAGCCTGCAGGTATCCAGTAAGAACTTGTACTGTTCAGAAGATAATTCCTTTGGGAATGACATTTGTAACAATGAGATACAATAACCAACGAGCCATATTGGGCTTGTATGTGGTAAAAATAGGAGGGCCACCATTGTGGGGATGTGGTTGTCTCAGCCAATCACAACTTGATTTCAGATTCATCCACCATTACAAGGCACATTCCCTGGAATAGAGTCAACTGACAGCAAATTAAGAAAGGTACCTGATGATATGACAAATTTTAATGGATGGCTTAGGAAAATTAACATATCCAAAATAGTGTTAAATGAAAATGCTGCATTCAATTTTTCAAAGCCTGTATGGTTCCTTATACCACCTGTGATAAAGAGCCAGTGAGCTTGATTGCATGGAGGCTGAAAGAATTCTTTCCAGGGTTGAGTGGAGCGAGTGGTTCCAGTGACCGAGAAGAATAGTCTATCAGGACATGATGAATTTAAAGTCACTGTCAACCTAGTACTGAAAGTAGATCTGCCCAGGATAGAGGATTTCTTTGCAAACCTTTCTGGAGGGAAACGCTTCTGTGGATTTAGCTGAAGCCTGCCTACAGATGGAGACAGAAAAGGTGTCAAAGTGTTTCTCACCTTAAACACTCACAAAGAGCTTTATCGCTGTTAGCATCTGCACCTCCACTTGGGCAGAGAGCTTTAGACCAGGTGCTGCAAGGCTGGCCGAGCACTCAGTGTCACCTGGATGACATCATTATTACCAGTAAGCATGACAAGGAATGATGAGAAAATCTCAAGACAGTGTTAAAAATATTAAAAGATTGTGGACTCAGACAATGATGCAGTAAGTGTGAATTCTTTAAACCAAGCATCACTTACTGTGGTCACACCATCGATGCACAAGAATTACACAAATGTGCAGAGAAAATTCAAGCAGTGGTGGATGCCTGAAAGCCAAAGGATGTGTCATAGTTGCAGTCTTTTTTAGGATTTGTCAATTACTATAATGGGTTCCTGCCAAAGCTGACAACTGTGCTCCACCCCTTGAGCTCATTACAACAGACCAGGAAGAGATGGTAATGGACGAAACTGTGAGGTGACTTTCTGAAATGAAAGGAAATGGTGATGTCAGACACTGTACTGACACATTATAATCCACATCGTCCAGTGAAGCTTGCTCTGCACTGTTTCCAGACAAACTGGATGAAGTCGCCTGCATCTCCAAAAAACATCTGACGCCATCTTTAGCTCCTCCCCTCCACCAGGATTCTATTTGAGTGGCAGGAAAAAGCCGAGTTGGGAACTGCAGGCCAATATAACATCGGTGGGAAAACATAATTAAGCATTTGGAACGAAGATTAATAACATCAGTTAAAGTTTGTATTTTGCTTTGTTGATAATGGTGGTGTCAGGAGCACAGTCAGTTGCCAAGGGAAACCCATCCCCTGACCTCTTTTGCATGACCAGTCCAAGTTGCTGGTTGGAGGAGCTCAACAACAGTAATGCTGTTGAATGGTGAAGATAAATGCTGAGCTCTTTCCTTGTTAACATTGTCATTAGCTTGTCCTTGCATGACAAGAATGTTAATTGCTACTTTCATTTGCCCAAATATATCAAAAGATTTTGCTGTATGCAGGCATAAGCTGCTTAAGTGGGTGGTACGGTAGCATAGTGGCTAACACAATGCTTTCCAGTAAAAGCAACCTTGGTTCAATTCCTGCTGCAGCTGGTAAGTAGTGACCACGTGGTTTTAGTCTAAAGACGCTGTGGTTGGTAGGTTTATTGGTCATTGTAAATTGTCCCATGATTAGGCTAGGATTAAATTAGATTGCTCGGCGACTTGGCAGAAGGGCCTACTCTGCACTGTATCTTGGTAAATAAATAATTGCTAGGGTGGCATTTTGTGAGTGGGACAGCGTTAGAATGGGAAGACTTTTGGTTTTGGCTTACCCAGCTTGGGCAATAACAGGGGTAGGTGAAGTAAGTATCTAGTAAGCTTTTTCTTGTTGATTCTTCATCTGAAAATGTATAATTCGGGCAGTAAGCATGGCTCTAGGGGCTGTGTTTTGTTCTGTATGTGGGAATCCTGGTAGACCTCCAGTCTCCCTGATAATCGCATCTGCACCAGTTCCTCAGAATATGTTAAAGAACTGGAGCTGCAGCTCAAACTACGGCTCGTAGGGAAACTGAAGAGGTAGATGAGAGCTACAGGGAGGTAGTCACTCCCTTGCTTGCAGGAGGTAGTTGAATGGGTAACTGTCAGGAGTGGGAAGTAGCCAGTACAGAGTACCTGTGGCCATTCTCCTCAATTACAAGAATACTATTTTGAATACTGTCGAAGGGGATTACCTACGGGGTGGGCTGTAGTGAAGGGTCTCTAGCACCATGGCTCAAAAGGAAAGGAGGCAAAGGAGGAATGCGGTGGAGACAGGAGATTCCATAGTCAGAGGAATTCATAGAGTCTAAGTTGAGTATTTGGATTTTCAGAAGGTTGCTAAACAAGTTAAGGGCCCAGGGTAATACAGGGAAGGTACTGCCATGGATAGAGCATTGACTGATTCATAGGAGGTAAAGAGTGGGAGTAAGGGGATCCTTTTCAGATTGTCTGCCGGTGACTAGTGATGTTCCGCAGAGACTGTGGGATTGATTCTTTTCTCATTGTATGACAACAATTTGGGTGATGAAATTGATGGCTTTTTGGCCATGTTTATGGATGATATGATTGAGGGGCAGGTAGTGTTGGGGAAGGAGAAAGGCTACAGAAGGACTTAGATGTGTTAGGAGAACAGGCAAAGAGTTGGCAGATGGATTTCAGTGTCAGGAAGTGCATAGCCATGCACTTTGGTTGAAGAAGTGAAAGGGTAGACTTTCTTTTCTAAATGGAGAGAAAATTCAAAAATCTGAGGTGCAAAGCGATTTGGGAGGCCTCGTGTAGGATTCCCTAAAGGTTAATGCGCAGGTTGAATTGGTGGTGAGGAAAGTTAATGCAATGTTAGCATTCATTTCAAGAGGACTAGAATATAAAAACAAGGATGTAATGTTGAGACTTTATAAGGCACTGGTGAGGGCTCACTTGGAGTATTGTGAGCAGTTTTGGGCCCCTGATTTAAGAAAGGATGTGCTGACATTGGTGAGGGTTCAGAACAAGTTCACGAGAATGATTCTGGGAATGAGAAGGTTAATATATGAGCATTGATTGAAGGCTCTGGGTCTGGACTTGCTTCAGTTTAGAGGAATGAGGTGGGATCTTAACGAAACCTATCGAGGCCTAGACAGAGTGGATATGGATAGGATGTTTCCTTTTGTGGGGCCTGTCTAGGAACAGATGAGGGCACAGCCTCAAAATAGAGGGACGTCTACTTAGATAAGAGATTAGGTGAATTTCTTTAGTCAGAGGGTGGTGAATCTGCGGAATTCATTGCATAGGTGACTATGGAGGCCAAGTCACTGATGTTGATAGGTTCTTGATTAGTCAGGGTATATCAGGGTATGGGGAGAAGGCTAGAGAATGGGGTTGAGAGAGAAATGGATCAGCCATGATGAAATGGTAGAGCAGGCTTGATGGGCTGAATGGTTTAATTCTGTCCCTATGTCCTATGGTCTTAATTGAGGATTTACAACTGGAGCAGTGCAATCAGCACGTTACTTCACTGACCTGCTGATGGGAAAAAGGCTCATTTTATTACCTTCAGCCTTGATCACTCTTGAGCAATTTCTGGAGCAGTGCCCTAGGGCTCAGGTAATCGACATTCAATAAACCTTTTTCTTTTGCTGTCTATTTGGGAGAATGTGAAGGTGATAGGAACTATAGGGAGGTAGTTACACTTAAGTTGCTGGATGCAGATAGCTGGCTGATTGTCAGAAAAGAGAAAGGGAATAGACAGTGCAGAACACCTCAGTTCCTCAGTTCTTCCCCCCCCCCCCCCCAATAACAAGTACATCACTTTGGATACTGTTGGTGGGGGTAACAGCCTTCCCTTGCAGCAATCAAGTCTGGCACTGAGTCTGACTGTGGCTCAGACAGGAAGAGGCAGAAGAGGAGATTGGTGGTGGTAGGGAATTCACTAGTTAGGGGAGCATCAGGGGATTCTGAGAACGTGAAAGACTTGGACGATATATTGCCTCCCAAGTGCCAGGGTCAGTGACATCTCTGATCATTTTCACAGCATTCTTCAGAGGGAGGGTAAGCAGACAGAGGTCTTGGTATCAATGACATGGGAAGAAAAGGGAATGAGGTCCTGAAGAGAATATAAGGAGTTGGGTTGGATGCTGAAAAGCTGACCGGAAGTGTAGTAATCTCTGAATTTACTGCCTGTGCCACAGACAAGCAAGGGTAGGAATAGGACAATTTGGTAGTTCAATGTGTGATTTCGGAAGTTTTGCAGAGGGCAGGGATTCAGATTTGTAGATCATGGAATTTCTTCTGGGGAAGGTATGACCTGTGTAAAGGGGATGGGTTACTCCTGAGCTCGTGGGCAAGCTTGCTAGAACTGTTTGGCAGAGGATAGGGACCCGAGTGATGGTGTAAAGGTAGATACAACTTGTAGAGAGACTGTAAGGAAGGGCACACACTGGATAAGGCATATTTGAAGTTAGTTGTACTTTTAATACAAGGAAAAGGGTGATGAACTTCGACCGTGGGTCAGTACGTGAAACTACGATGTGGTCTCTAAAGAGAATTGGCTGTAACAATGCCACTAATGTCTGCCAGATGTTCTGGGTTTAGATGTTTCAAAAGGGACAGGATGGTAGATAAACTGGAAGGGTGGAGTTGCATTATTAATTATGGACAGTGTAACAGCTGCAAAAAGTGGGATTATCATGCAAGCATGTCTACTAAGTCAGTGTGGGTGGAAGTCGGTCAGAAACAGGAAGGGAGCATTCACTCCCTTGGGTGTATACTATAGACCCCCCCCCCCACCCCCCGGCCTGCCAATAATAATGGGGACACCGAGGAGCAGCTCAGCAGGCAGAGCTTGGCAAAAATAACAGGGTTGTCATGGGTGACTTCAACTTCCCTAATAGTAATTGTAGTAATAGTAACCTGAATGCAAAGCGTTTAGATGGGGCAGAATTTGTTAGGTGTGACTAGGAAGGATTGCTGATACAATATGTGGACAGGCCCACTAGAGGAGAGGCCATCCTGGATCTGATAGTAGGCAATGGAACTGGGTAGATGACATATTTTGGTTGGTATGACCATAATTTCCTGTGCTGGAACTTCTAAAAGAATGTGAGATAAGTGCCTGGGGCCAGATGGGATACTGTATACCCCAGGTTATTGCAGGAAGCGAGGTAAGAGATTGCTGAGCTTTTGGTGATGATCACTGGCCACAGGAGTATTAACAGAAGATTAGAGAGCTAAGGCTTTTCTCTGGAGAGAAGTAAAGATGAGTAGATTGATTTATTTATCCCATGTACATCGAACATGCAGTGAAATGTGTTATTTGTATTAACCAATACAATCTAATAATGTGTTGGGGCAGCTCGCAAGTATGCATGCCAACCTAGCATGCCCACAATGCTCAGCACAGGAACACAGAGCACAACAAGCAACAAAAGAAAAGAGCAAATGAAAACCTGTCTTCCCTCCCACCCACGCACACAGACAATTCTCCAAATCCATGACAGGCTTCCGGGTCTTCAGTACCGGGACTTCGGCCCTCAGGCTTTGACTTCCAGACTTTTGAATGACCTCTGGACTTCGACCTTTGTTGTTTTCCCCCAGACTAGCCAGTGACAGGACTCTATACTCACTGTCCCCTCAATCACCCCTACAAAGTCTACTTAGAAAAACACCAAGACTGAGCCACACCCTTGATGGTGACTGCATTTCATCTTGACTGGATGAGAGGAGTCTTGATAGAGGTGTACAAGATGAAATGAGGCATAGGTAGAGTGGACAGCCAGCTCCATTTTTCAAAAGCAGAAATGGCTAATATGAAGGGGCATAACTTTAAAGTGTTTGGTGGAAAGTTTAGGGGCATGTCAGAGGCTGGATTTGCTTTTACACACCGCTGGTGTGTAGAATGCATTGGCTGGGGTTGTGATGGAGTCAGATACATTAGGGACATTAAAAAAAAACACTTAGAATAGTCACATGCATGTGCAAAAAAATGTGGGAGCTATGTCGAAGGGCAGGGTTAGGTTGTGGGGTAGGTCAAAGGGTCGGCACACTGTGGACCAGTGGGCCTGTACTGCTATACTGTAAGGATAATGAGATTGGAATGAACTACTGGATCTTCCGGAGTCAAATAGTTTGACTCTAGAATGACAGCCAACTCTGTTGGAGAAGAGAAAATGTTTGGTAACAGGTATTTCTTTCTTGCATTATAAATCTGCTAATCATCTTCACAACGTTAGGGTAAGGAGCTGAAGTAATAATTTGGATTTTCTAAAGGTATTACCCAAGAATTCCAGGTTGGCAAGAGGAAGCTCTCCAGACAGCCAAGAATTTATAATCAATGATGAGAGGGAGGATGCAGAGTAGGAAGCAGAATATTGACAATTTAATCTTTGCACAAATTTAAGTAACATTTAATTCAACTCAACATTTCAGCCTTGCCTGGACTATAAATTGGGTTGGTCATGCTACAGATACGGATCTTAACTAAATTAAAATCCTTAATAGTTGTTCTGACCAGCCATTAATGGTAGCCATTAATTTCGACATAAATGCAACACTGAGGTTTCCTTCTGACTCTCATTTCATAATTAGCTAAAGAACAAATAATTAGTTGGTCAGTTGGCACATGGGATAACTTAAAGAAGGAGCAACTGCACAGACTGAAAAACAATCTTGACCTCATTGTGTAAAATATTTGAAAGAACCATAACATTGAGGATAAATTCACAGATTACAGATGTGAGTACTGGAACTAATTACATCAAAAACCAATGTCAAATCCCACTATAGTAGCCAAAATGTTGAAGTTCAGTATTTAAGTAACTGCATGGGTCAGTAAATGTGACCTCAAACTCCAATATTGTCCAAACTCCATCTGGTTCACAAACGCCTCCAGTGAAGGAAATGAGCTGTCCTAACGAATCTGACCTCTATATGACTTTAGACCTAGAGAATGGATAACTCTTAACTGGTCCCCTGAGTCACTTGGTTGTATTAAACTGTCTTGTCCAAATAAGATAAGATAAACCTTGAAGAGCATATGACATTGACCTTGATATTGGATTCAAGCATGATAAAATCATATCAAGTCTTGTAAATACTGTCTCGCAAATATCTGAAGGCTATGGTGTAAATATGGAGAGCTACTGCAGACTCCATTCACCATGATCAAAAATGGCTCAGAGTTTACCTCAGCTCACAACTGTAAATGTCTCGGAGGCAGCACCAGACTCAACCTCGTAACTGTAACAACGGAACCCATCTGATCTGCCAATGTGCTGAAGGCAAGGACTTCATGCTGCTATAAAAAACATTATCTGAACTATTAACGCTGGTGGACAATTAAACAGTTCATGATAAGACAACCTACAAATGCCCCCAGTAAAAAAAAATTAGCAAGTCCAACATAATCACATGCAAGACAAGCACAGAGAACATGATCCAACTTTGCCTCATTCAAAATCTTTGCTATCACAAAAGTCAAATGTGAACAAGAACTACATTCTGCATGTGAGGAGAGAGTGATTGTCCATGACAGTAAGCCAGCACTTTGAGTAGCATCCATTATCAACTGAAATCAAGGGGCATCTCCATCAGCTGCTGTAGGAGAACATAGACATAGAACATAGAATAGTACAGCACATTACAGGATCCTTCAGCCCACAATGTTGTGCCAACCCTCAAACCCTGCCTCCCATATAATCCTCCATCTTAAATTCCTCCATATACCTGTCTAGTAGTCTCTTAAACTTCACTGGTGTATTTGCCTCCACCACTGAGTCGGGCAGTGCATTCCACACACCAACCACTCTCTCAGTGAAAAACCTTCCACTAATATCCCCCTTGAACTTCTCTCCCTCTAACTTAAAGCCATGTCCTCTTGTACTGAGCAGTGGTGCCCTGGGGAGGAGGCACTGGCTGTCCACTCTGTCTATTCCTCTTAATATCTTGTACACCTCTATCATGTCTCCTCTCGTCCTCCTTCTCTCCAGAGAGTAAAGCCCTAGCTCCCTTAATCTCTGGTCATAAGGCATACTGTCTAAACCAGGCAGCATCCTGGTAGATCTCCTCTGTACCCTTTCCAATGCTTCCACATCCTTCCTATAGTGAGGTGACCAGAACTGGACACAGTACTCCAAGTGTGGCCTAACTAGAGTTTTATAGAGCTGCATCATTACATCTCAACTCTTAACCTCTATCCCTCGACTTATGAAAGCTAATACTCCATAAGCTTTCTTAACTACCCTATCTACCTGTGAGGCAACTTTCAGGGATCTGTGGATATGTTCCCCCAGATCCCTCTGCTCCTCCACACTACCAAGAACATAGAAGAGTACAGTACAGGCCCCAAAGGGTTGGCATGATGTTATGCCGACCCTTTAACCTACTCTAAGAAGAATCTAAGCCTTCCCTGCCATATAGCCCTCCATTTTCTATCATCCATGTGCCTATCTAGGAGACTCTTAAATGTCCCTAATGTACCTGCCTCTTTCACTATCACTGACAATGTGTTCCACACACCTACCACTCTCTGTATTTTAAAAAAAATACCACTTACAATATTCTGCCCTCCCCTTTATTTTCCTCCAGGCAGCTTAATGTTAAATGCTATTGGCCATTTCTGCCCTAGGGAAAGTCTCTGACTGTCCACTCTATCTATGCCTCTTATCATCTGGTACATCTCTGTCAGATCTCCTCTCATCCAGTCAAGCTGTGGTCACCATGGAGGTTGTAACTCAGACTTAGATTTTTTTAAAGTTTGTAGGGATGTTTTGGGGGACAGAGAAGGGAGTTATGGTTCAGGGACAGGAATGGAGGTCAGGCCAGAGCCTAGGCCCAAGTGTTTGAAGCCCAGCGACAAAGATGGCGACTAAGGACATCTAGAGTTCAGACTTCTGCTTGGCACTAGAAGCCCAACGATGTGGATGTGGGACAAAAGACATCTGGAGTCTAGGCCTCTGCACTGCGCTTGAAGGCCAGCGACGTAGATATGTGGTGAAGAATGTCTGTGGATGTCTGGCTGTCCCAGGATTGAATGCCCATGCCAGTTAGAGGCATGAGGGCTTGAAGCAGAGAGCCAAGAGTTCAAGGCCTGGTTTGGGGTCCTGTCATCAGCTAGCCTTGGGGGTCAGTACTGTGATCAAAACCCAAAGATCTGGAAGCAGAATGCTGGAGGTCGATCCTGCAGTTGCAGGACTCTCGTGTGAGTGGGAGGAAAGGCTCTTGTTTTGCTGCTGTTTTGTTGTTTGTTGTGTTTTTTATTGCTCTGCCGAGTGTTGTGGGCATGCTATATTGTTGCTGGAATAAGTGGCGATGTGTCTGGGCTGCCCCAACACATCCTTGGGATTGCAAAGAACACATTTCATTTGTTTGGATGTACATATGATAAATCTGAGTCTTTACAAATCTACTTCTCTCCAAAGAGAGAAACCGAGCTCACTCAACCTATCCTCATAAGACATGCTCTCTAATCCAGGCAACGTAGATATCCTCTGCACCCTCTAAATCTTTCTCATATTCCTATAATGAGGCAAACAGAACTGAATACAACACTCCTGTTTGATTTAACTGGAGTCTTATAGAGCTGCAATATTACCGATGTTCCTTCAGACGGTTAAGAATCCTACTATTAACCCTGTATCTGGCCTGCAACTTCACCCTTCGAAAGAGAATTATGCCACATTTTTCTGGATTGAATTCAGCTATTTCTTAGCCCAGCTCCGTCTCTTATTAATGTCAAGTTGTAACCTACGACAGCCTTTTATACTATCTAGACCATAAGATATAGGAGCAGAAGTAGGCCATTTGGCCCACTGAGTCTGCTCTCCAATCATGGACTGATCCAATTCTTCCAGTCATCCCCACTCCCCTGTCGTCACCCCATACCCTCTGATGCCCTGGCTAATCAAGAACCTGTCTATCTTTGCCTTAAATACACCCAATGATTTGGCCTCCACAACCACTCATGGCAACAAATTCCAACAATTTACCACCCTCCGACTAAAGTAATTTCTCCATGTCTCTGTTCTACGAGACTCCCCCTCATTCTCCTGAACTCCAGGGAATACAGCCTAAGAGCTGCCAGACGTTCCTCATACGGTAACCCTTTCATTCCTGGAATCATTCTCGTGAATCTTCTCTGAACCCTCTCCAATGTCCTTTCTAAAATAAGGAGCCCAAAACTGCACACAATACTACAAGTGTGGTCTCACAAGTGCCTTATAGAGCCTCAACATCATATCCCTGCTCTTATATTCTATACCTCTAGAAATAAATGCTAACATTGCATTCACCTTCTTCACCTCCAATTCAACCTGGAGGTTAACCTTTAAGGTATCCTGCACAAGAACTCCCAAGTTCCTTTGCATCTCTGCATTTTGAATTCCCTCCCCATCTAAATAATCTGTCTGTTTATTTCTTCCACCGAAGTGCATGGCCATACACTCTAACATTATATTTAATTTGCCACTTCTTTGCTCATTCCCCTATAACTAAGTCTCTCTTCAGGCTCTGTTTCCTCAGCACTACCTGCTCCTCCACCTATCTTCGTATCATCAGCAGATTTAGCCACAAATTCATTAATCCCATAGTCCAGATCATTGACATACATTGTAAAAAGCAGCGGTCCCAACACCGACCCTTGTGGAACTCTACTGGTAACTGGCAGGCAGCCAGCCAGAATAAGATCCCTTTAATCCCACTCCCTGTTTTCTGCCAATCAGCTGATGTTCCACCCATGCAAGTAACTCTCATGTAATTCCATGGGCTCTTTCTAAGCAGCCTCATGAGCGGTACCTTGTCAAAGGTCTTCTGAAAATCCAAGTACACCACATCTACTGCATCTCCTTTGTCTATCCTGCTTGTAATTTCCTTGTATGCCCTCTCTTTTGCTTTTACTTTGGCTCTGACTTCACTGTCAGCCATGGCAGTGTCCTTCTTCCATTTGAAAACTTCTTTTATCTATCTTTTACTTCTCTCATTTTTCACTGAAGCTCTAGTCATTGCTTCTCTGCTATCCTTCCTGCCAGTGTCCCTTTCCAGTCAACCTTGGCCAGTTCCCCCCTCATGCCATTGTAATTTCCTTTATTCCACTGAAATACTGACACATTGGAATTTATTTTCTCCTTCTCAGATTTCAAAGTGAACTCAATTATATTGTGATCACTGTTCCCTAAGGGTTCCTTAACCTTAAGCTCTCATCACCTCTGGATCATTGCACAACACCCAATCCCCTAGTGGGCTTGATAACAAGCTGTTCTAAAAAGCCATCCCTTAGACATTCTACAAATTCTCTCTCTTGAGGTTTAGTACTGGCCTGGTTTTCCTAATGACCATTTTCTTGTTAAAATCCCCAACGATTATCATGACATTGCCCTTCTGACACGCCTTTTCTATCTCCTGTTGTAATTTGTAATCCATATCCTGGCTGCTGTTTGGAGGCCTGTATACAACTGCCATTAGAGTCCTTTTACCCTTGCCATTTCTTAACTCAACCCATAGAGATTCTACACCTTCCAATCCTATGTCATCCCTTTCTAATTATTTAATATTATTTCTTATACACAAGGCCTCACCACCCCCCTCTGCCACTAACCTATCTTTCCGAAACACCATATGTCCTTGGACATTCAACTCCCAATGGCAGCCATCCTTTAGCCAAGTTTCAGTGACGGCCACAATGTCATACTTGTCAATCTGTAGCTGAATTTCAAGATAATCCATTTTATTTCTTATGCTGTGTGCATACAAATATAACACTTTCAGTCCAGTATTTGTTGCTTTCTGTTTTAACTGCACCACACCTCTATTGCTCTGTAACTCATTCCACTGGCTGTGATGATGCCTCATCTCCTGCCTGTCTTTTCAATCGTCCCTGTTGCACGCTATCTTTGATTTATTTCTGTTTTTCCCTTCCTCAGCCCTATCATTCCATCTCCCCGCTGCCAAATTAGTTTAAACCCTCCCTAACCACTCTACTAAATGTGCCCACTATGAGATTGGACCCCTTTGGGTTCAGGTCTAACATGTCCTTTTTGTACAGTTCGTACCTCCCTCAGAAGATGCCCCGATGATCTAGGAACCTGAAGCCCTGCCCCTTTCACCTGTCTCTCAGCTGTGCATTAATATGCCTGATCATGCTATTCTTACGCTCATTAGCGATCCTGAGATTACTACCCTACAGCTCCTGCTTTTCAGCTTCCAACCCAACTCACTGAATTCCCTCTTCAGGACCTCCCCCTTTTTCTACCTATGTCTTCTGGCTGTTCACCCTCTCCCTTCAGAATACTCTGCACCCGATCTGAGACATCCCATATCCTGGCACCTGGGAGGCAACACACCATGCGGGTATCTCTATCAGGCTGACAGAACCTCCTGTCTGTTCCCCTTACTATGGAATTCCCTGTTACTATCTGAGCTCTTCCCATCCCTTCCCCGACAGTCACCTAATTATCTAACTCCTGCAGCCTTGGGTGACTACCTCCTCATAGCTCCTCTCTATCTCCTGCTCACTTTCCCTAATAAGCTGTGGGTCATCAAGCCGCAGCTCCAGCCTTTGTGTCATTTGCAAATTTTCTATCCTTCTCTTCCACTTGCTCATCTAAGTTATTTATAAAAATCACAGCATAGGAGTCTCAAGACAATCTCTGTGGGTCACCACTGGTCACTGACCTCCAGGCAGGTACATGCCATTTACTACTTGCCTTCTGCAGGCAAGCACCCATACAGCCATGTTGCCCTGGATCCCACGCCTCCTGACTTTCTGAATGAACCAAGAGGAACCTCATCAAATTCCTGACTAAAATCCTTATACACCACATTCACTGCTCTGTTTTCATCGATATGTTTTATCACTTTTCCAAAGAACTCGGTCAGGCTTGTCAGGCATAACCTGCCCTTCACAAAGCATGTTGACTATTCCTAATTAGACTATCCTTTCTCTAAGCATCCTCTCCAGTAGTTTGCCCAATACCAATTTAAGAATCTCAGGTCTATAATTCTCTGGATTATCCCTATTACTTGTACAAAGGAATAGCATTTGATACTGTCCAATTCCTTGGCAAGGTTTCTGTAGTCAGTGAGGACGGAAAGATCATCACCAAAGACACTACAATCTCTTCCCTTACTTCCTGAGGTAACCTGGTATGAATTCTGTCCAGCATCAGAATTTGTACTAATGTTTTTCAAAAGTTCTAGCACATCCTCTTAACCTTGGCTTATTCCAACATATCTGCAAATTCTATGCTGACCTCGCTTTTGTCAAGGCCTCTGTCACTGGTGAACACTGAAGCAAAGTATTCATTAACTACTTCCCCCACCACTTCTGACTGCAGGCATTATTTCCTCTTTTGTATGCGAAGGGCCCAAAGCATTGTTCACACTATCTTCACACAATCACTTTGCCCAACTAACATCAGGAAGGAGGTACAGGAACACCAGGGCTAGGACTGCCAGACTGTGTAACAGCTTCTTCCTCCAGGCTGTGGAACTGATAAATACCCTGCCACTAGGACAGAGAGCTGTTTACTGTTCACCTGTGCTGCCCACTTTGAGTTGAATTTTATTAACTTATTTGTGGTAGTATTTTATTTTGTACTGTGTGTGATATATGTATTGTAGATACACAGTGATCTGCAGGAATGTTGTTTAGATGTACAGTCAGATGACAATAAAACTTATGCCTGATTGGTCCTGCCCTTAATCTAACCATCCTCTTGTTCTACATGTATGTGAAGAGTGCTTTGGGGTTCTCTTTAATCCTACTTGATCCTACTTAATCCTTCTCATGTCCTTTTCTTGTTCTCCATTCTTAACCTCCTTCCTGGCTACCTTGTAACTCTTATGAGTCAGGTCTGTATCTGTTTCCAAAGCTTTAAGTATGCTTCTTTCTTCCTCTTGACCATATGTACCACATCGCTTGTCGTCCATAGTTCCCTCACCCGACCATCTTTTCCCCTTCTCAGTGGGACAAACATATCCAGAACTCCATGTAAGTGCTCCCTAAACAACCTTTATATTACCATTGTGTACAATGAATACATCTGTTCCCAATCAATGGTCCCAAGTTCATGTCCAATAACATCATAATTTACCCTTCTGCAATTAAATACTTTTTTCCATATCATCTACTCCTTTCCCTCTCTAAGGTCAGGCAGTTGTCTCCAAAATGCATACCCACCAAGAGATGTTACCTGACCAGGTATATTGCCTAGCACCAGATTCAGTATGGACTCTTCTCTAGCTGGCCCGTCTACTTACTGTATCAGAAATTCCTCCTGGACACAAGTTCCACCCCATCTATACCTTTTGAACTGAGGATGTGCCATTCAATGTTGGGGAGACATTGACAACAGCCTATTATATTTGCACCTTCCCAAACTCTGCCTCCTGAGCTCTTCAGTGTCCTTTCTAAGACCTAAAATTCTGACTTTAGTGATGTGGTCAGAACTGTTAGCTTTATCCCTGTTGAGTTCCAATGTTTTATAAAGGGTCAAAGTAAACAGTGTTTTTGTACCTGTGCCTTTTATTTATGCTTCACTAAGAATTCCATCAACATATTCTGTAACTTTGAAAGATTTATGTATGCATCAGGCTATGTCCCTCTGTTCCTGAACACCTTTTAGAATTGACTGTGTCTCTGCCAAAGTGTATCATTTCACATCTGTATTAAATTACATCTCTGTCACATGTCTGCCTGTTTTGCCAGCCTGTGCCCTATTGCTGCTGCTTTCAGTGTTTGCCATACCTTCAAGATGTTTAAAATTTAAAATTTTATAGTGAACATCCATTTTCTAGTCAATGATGTATAATCGAGAAACAGTGGACATAGCACTGGTCCCTAAACAATGCTTTGCTTTTTCATCTTCCAGCCTGCATTACGATTGTTTACCATGGCTGTCAACTTTGTTCTTAAGCATGATATTTTAATCCTGCTTCCTCTGAATCTATTATTGTGTGTATCTGAATTTTGTCAGCTAAACTTTTATGTGAGACTATGGCAAATACTGTATGAAAATCCATACTGAGCAACTTTGTGTATTCACTTTACCACCTCTATTTCCTACTCTGAATGTCAAATTAGATTAACAGTTTGCTTAACCGTTCCATACCAATGCCCCTTTTCATAAAGCATCTACTTTAAGCCCAATTTATTTTTGTTAAGTTTTCACTTGACTGTGCAATTGTTGTAAACATATGTGTCATGATTGCCAATTGCTCATTTTCTGGGACCCAGTGAGGATTAGAAGATTGCAGCAGGATGTGCAATGTTCATCCCACTTCCCTCTTCATCTTCAGTAGTATCCATCTGGACCAGCCAATCTCTACTTTTCATGTCATCCACCATTTCCACAACATTCCGTCTACTCGGATATCAGCAACATCTTCCTTTTAAAGATAAATTAAATGTTCTAAGTGTTTTAAATCTGCGCTGCACCTCTTTTACATAATTCCTATCTTCACTCCTAAATCAGTCCCCACCCTCTAATTCTACCCAATTAACATTCACATGTCTGTAGGAGACATGATTTCCCTTTTGTGTTGATTGTCATTCTATTCTGATTGATATTTTCCTTTTCAGTCTGCTCTTACCTTTCTTGCACTGGGTCTGCTTCACCATTGAATTATCCACATGATGTGTGCAATTTAATTCTTTTAGTTTTGTATTTTCTATTTCTTATCCATTTCCTTGCTCCTTGTGAAGATGTTCTTACTCTGCACTAAAGATATTTTCCCTTAAAGGTATTCTACTGTTCTCTTACAATTTTACCTGCTAACATTTGTTTTCACTTCTGCTTGGCCAAACTCTCTCCCTCACTAATTGTAACAAACTATTCTGCTCTCATTGTCTTCTCTATTAACAGTCGAAACCTTTAAGGTACAATAATCACCCTTTCCCCAAGTGCTCCAACTGACACTTGGTCCACCTCATTGCCCAGGACATGATTTAAACCTTCCTTATTGGATGTGAAACATTTATCAAGGGACATCACTTGATCATGTTCCTGAAAATCGTCCCTTATGTCCTTCGGAATGCTTGTCTTCCCCTCATTCATATCTATCAGTACTGCTTGGACTCCCTTTTTGTGATTTATGGCATTAAGCTACGGCTTAAATAAAATAAAAAATACCCTGACTGTGTTCCACATTTCCAGTGAGCACTGATCACACTTCCATACATTGTTTTTGATTCTTTTAGGTATGAAAATGTGTGTGGTTAAGTGCCTCAGTGAGAGTTGTTGTTGGCTCCATTAAGTAGCAATTGTATCTTGATTGGAAATCAACCATTGAGAGTTTTGAACAAAAATCTACACAGAGCAGATGACTGAGCAACTGAAATTCTAACTTCTGTTGTTATCTTTTCCTGGAATTTGATTGCCAATAGTAAATAAATTTCTGAACTATTGGAGAATCATAATGCTCTATAATTAATGCATAATTACAATTAATACAAAACAAAGGCCAAATTAAGCTATGTGGCTCAAAAACTCAGAGTCCAAAAATCTTTTGTTTTTCTGGCTTGAATATTGAACAATCACAACAGTTCAGGTTAAGAATTCTAAATAATTCTCCTTTTCTCATTCCTAAGTGGCAACTCTACTCTAGTGACTTTGTACCCCACATTCTGAACTCCACAACTACAAGAAACATTCTTGGCATTTACCATGACAATTCATCTCAATGCTGTCTCGGTGAACCAACCCCTAATTCTACTAAACTCCAGTAAGTAGAGGCCCATCTTGTAGAACCTTTTTAAGGAGGAATGGTAATAGTGTGTTGATGAAGGTTAGGCACTGGAGTTTTGTGCATGGTCTTTCACAAAGTCTCACTTGGAAGGCTGGTTCAAAATGTTGGTCGTCTAGCATCCAGGGCAAGCTGGCAAACTAGATCTAAAACTAGTTTGATAAAAGGAGAAATGGTCATGATAGAGGGTTGTTTCTGCAATTGAATGTCCATGTCTGGAGATGCTGCACAGTGATCGCTGCTGGTATATGTGAATGACCTTGACATTGAAGGTGAGATCAGCAAATTCACAGATTGACGATAGTTGTCAGTAGTGTGGAAGGTAGCCTTAGGCTGCAGAGAGAGGTCAATGTGTGGTAAAATGGGCTGAAAAATCGCAGATGCATTTTAATCCAGACAGATGTCAGGTGTTGCATTTCAGGAGTATTACTGAGACTAGAACAAGCACCATGAATTATAAAGTCTTGGAGTATTGAGGAACAGAGGGACTATGGAATATGTCCATAGATTCTTAAACCTGGGAATAGAGAGTGATTATGTGGTCAGAAAGGCATGTGATACTAGTCTTCATTAGTTGGGGACATCAAATTCAGAAGTGGGGAGGTTTATCTCTAACTTTATTAAAAACTTGGTGAAACCCAGGCATTGCTGCATGCATTTCTGGTCAGCAAGAATTAGGAAGGAAATGAGAAGCTAGAGGGGGTTCAGATGAGAGGCTGGAGAAGCTAGGTCTGTTCTCCATAGCGGAGGAGGTTAAGAGGGGACACAGTTGAGAGGTATAAAATTATTATATAAGGTAGACTGTGGGAATTTTACCCCATTTCAAAGGTAGATAAAATCAGCGGACATAGATGTAAGGTAAGAAAAGAGATTTAGAGGGGACCCCAGTGTGTAATAAGTACCTGGAATACACAGTGGTTCAAGCTGGGCCACTGACAAAATTTAAGAAATATCTAGATAAGCACTTAATCATTTAAGCATAGGAGCCTATGAATCAAGTGCTGGGCTATGAGGTTAACAAGGAAGTGAACTCTCTGGTCAGTGTAAAAGAGTTGGGCCGAATGGCCTGTTTACATGCTACTTTCAGGGATTAGTGTGGTGATACTATCCTGCAGTGATGTCATGCCCAATATATTAGAGCTACAGAAACCAAAATGGTGCACGCTATTCCAAATGATGTCTCAACAGGACTTCATGCCTTCATACGCCATTCTACTGGCAAGAAAGACCAATCTACCATCTCCTACCCTAATTACTTACAATATTTCTCGTTTATTCTTTGTCCTTACCGAGTTCCCTCTCTGCATCGGCATTCATTGGTTCCCTGTTATTTAAAAGAACTGTGTTTTGTTCTATTCTTTCAGCACTGAGTAGCCTGCACTTCCTAAGTTATACTCGACTAGAATTTCTGCTGTTTTCATGAGTGTTTGGAAATTAGTTCATTTTGGTTATTCAAATGTAAAAGTTCATGATTTTTTAGTATATGCACAACTTAATCAAAATGTACACATCCAAATTAAAGTTATTCATATTTATTCATTGCTGGAGTAAAATTGTACTTTAACCAGTTGCCAACATAACTAGTGGTTGGATTTTGAAATATCTACATGGTGTATCGCATGTGAAATTTGAAATCCAGAATCAGCTTCTGCAGAATTCCCTAACAGCAACTTTAGCTAATATAAAAAAAAACATAAGATGGTATGACATAGGAGTAGAACAGAGGTTCCCAGCCTGGGGTCCTTGGACCTCTTGCTTAATGGTATTGGTCCATGACATAAAAAAGGGTTGGGAACCTCTGGAGTAGAATTAGGCCATTTGACCACCATTCCACCTTGGCTGATTTATTATCCCTCTCAACTCCATTCTCTTGCCTTCTCCCTGTAATCTTTGATGCCCTTACTAATCAAGGATCTATTAACTTCCACTTGAAATATCCCCAATGACTTGGCCTCAACAAATGCCTGTGGCAATGAATTCCATAGGTTCAACATCCTCGGGTTAAAGAAATTCCTCATTCCTATTCTGAAGGGACACCCAAGATTCCCCCTCTATAGGAAACATTCTCTCCATGTTCATTCTATTCAGGCCTTTCAAGCATGTGGTAGAGGATGATGTCTCTCGTGGATTTATTTGGGGAATAATATAGTTGTGGACAGTTGAATTGGACCAACAAGCCCTTTAAACTGTTTAGTGAAAAGAGCTGCAGTGAGAGTATGACTACATTCATACCAGGCTGTCTGGTATGTTCCACAAGCAAGAATGAAAAACTTGAGGGATGCTCTAATGACAGACTTGTACTGAGTATACTATTATCCTTTTGTGGCAACACTGCTTGGACAAGCTTTTAACACAATCGTAAAGTAATTGTTTGCTGTGATAGGTCAGTTCTGATTCCCCAGAGTTGTTCTTGATTAGAAATTTGCTTGCTCCAATTTCACCAAATCCGCCAACAGGATCCTGCTGGTGTTGAGCCAGCAATGAAGGCCAGCCTGAACTCTACTTTCATGTCAACAGTGGACAAATGCTGGTGCATTATTCATACTTGGATGATAGTTGAAGCAAATTCCTGTCAGGAAATAAAATCACTTCTGTTGTTGAAGTCATGGTGCTCCTTTGGCTGTCTTTTACTGTGACCATTAATGGCTAACTTGTTGATATAAATTCAAACCTGAGGATCATGTTTTTTTGATGGTGTTGTCTTCTTCAAGCTGTACCTTGTTCACTTTTCTAACAAGATCCAATTACGTGCAATTACTATTTAACTTTTTATGCAAGATGAAATCTAGACCATGAGACAAGGGATCAGAATTAGGTCATTTGGCCCATTGGGTCTGCTCTGTTATTCCATCATGGCTAATTTATTATCCCTGTCAAATCCATTCTCCTGCCTTCTCTCTGTAACCTTTGACACCATTACTAGTCAAGAATTTGTTGATCTCCACTATAAATATAGCCAGTGCTTTGGCTTGCAGAGCTGTCTGTGGCAATGAATTTCACAGATTCATCACTGGCTAAAGAAATTTCTCTCCATCTCTTCTAAAGTGACATCCTTCTATTTTGAGGCTGTGCCTTTGGTCCTAGACGCCCCCCCCCCGATAGGAAAAATCCTCTCTGCATCAACTCTACCTAGGCCTTTCAATGTTCAGTAGGTTTCAATGAGATTCCACCCCCCAACCCCACATTCTTCTAAACTCCAGTGAGCACAAGCCTAAAGTCCTCTAACTCCCCTCATATGTTAATCCATTAACCCTTTCATTCCTGGGATAATTTTCATGAACTCCTGGATCCTCTCAGCTGGCAGCACATCTTTCTTAGAAAGGGAGCTGAAAACTGCTCTCAATACTCCAAATGAGTTCTGACCAATGCCGTATAAAGCCTCAGCACCCTGAGTCCTATTCCCTAGTTGGTTTTGTGGTATTGTTCCAGAAACTGTCCAAATAACTACCGTGAATTCATCCTCCAAACCTCTTTTGGTAATTTCTTTTGTTCAGTCTCTGCGTCGGTTAAGTACTTTGTATTTCCAAATTTACATATTTCTTGATTAACTTACTCTCCAGATATATTCTTCATGTAAAGAGGCCTGTAAACTACTACAACTGTTGCTTGTGTCTTCCATCTCTAAAAAGTCCACTATACCAATTCTCTTCCTGTTCTTCTGAATCTAGATAGTTTCACACCACTGCTCTAAGCTGGTGTTATATGAGAGGACTCATCTCATTTCTTCTGTTCTTTTTAGGCTTCATGGACTCAAAAACATTTGTAATTTCTTAGTCACCTTGCAATCACTTCTCTTTAATAACTATTACTTCAAAGCTATTTGACTCTGGTTGAAAAAAACTACTTATTTTTAAGAATGTTTCATGATGCATTTTTAATATTTTGCCAACTTTTTGTGGAATTAACTTTGCATTATTTCACAATTGCATTAAAACTCTGTCCTTTATCCTAGTATGCTTTATCCCATTTTATTTATTTCGAGTTACAGTATAGTAACAAGAAGCCTGTGTTGCCCAATGTGACCAATTAACCTACTAACCCATACCTTTTTGGAATGTGGGAGGAAACACACACGGTCACAGTGAGAATGTACAAACTCCTTTCAGAAGTGGCAGAATTGAACCTGAGTCCCTGAAAAGTCATTTTACAAAAATCATTTGAAACTTATCAGTAAAGTAGTCCTGGGGCAAAGGGGAGGCTAAATTCTAAATTGAGATCTACCCACTCTCAAATCTCTGTACTTTCAAAATTCCTGACTGAGCAAGTACAACTTTGACAGAATGTTAAATTAGGAAGATGACTGTACATCACAATGAGGTGCATTTTGTTCTGGCCAATGCAAAACCTACACTATTCCTGAAGCTGATAAAGGAGTGTGGGCAGGCAGAACAGATGATGCTGAGTTGAGAACAATTTGAGGAATTCAATGTCCATTTTGATGGTGATTGTTAACTCCTTTAGAATCCCATGTATTTTCTGTTGACACCTTTGTGGGTGATGATGCATCTGGTTAGATTAATGAATTGGTAAATGTACGGATTCTTGGACAATCAGTAAGAGGTTTTAAGTTCAAGATCCACTTGGCAGCTGCAGAATTTAACCTTGGTCAATCTGATTTTACTCTTGATAGTTGTGATCTAGAGTTGTGTTGATTGTTGTGTAACTCAACAAATTAGTTTGCTGTTGTCCTTTAGGCAAGTAAACACACTGGCCTTTCCTTGTGAATAAGAATAATGATAAGTACTTTATTGATCCTGAGTGGGAAATTATTTTGTTACAGCAGCAACATTTAAAAACACACAATTAGCAATAATAATAAATATAATAACTAATATTAGAGTACAGAATAATAATAATCAATAATTTACCAATGTGCAATAATAATGTATGAAATAATAAAACAGATTATTGTACTCAGTGTGTTCTCCTGTTGCACAGAGATGAACTGCTGTCTACCTTTATTGCATTTGGTAGGAAAGATTTTCTGTAATGATCCTTGTTCGAAAGGGTGCTCTGCTGCTGATTAGTCGGTCATGGAGAGGATGTGCCTGACTGTCCATAATGGATAACAGTTTGCTTAGTGACCACCTGTCCTCTGCTATTTCAGGAGTGTCCAGGTTGTGGTCAAGGATGGATCCAGCCTTTCTGATGAGTTTATTTAGTCTTTTTACATCACCAGCATCGATGCTGCTCCCCCAGCCTAAAGCCGCAAAGAAGACTGCACTTGTTACAGTGGACTGGGCCATGGTATTGTGGTTGGTTCTTGGACGTCCCCTGAAGTTGCCGGGCAAACTGAAATTGTATCAAATGCATATCTTGTTAAAACAGAATAAAGATAAATCTGGGCAACCAGGTACCATCCAGGCAAAGAAGATGTCATAGAATGATATTTTTCTGACATCACCAAAACAATCTCTAGGTACATTCTTTTCTGCTGGCAGAGCAGACACTTCAATAGAGGGCATACTGCAGTACAATATGGTGAGAGTAATTCTGGGAATCCTCAGTATTTGCTCCAGATCCCGTGAAATCTCACAACGTACACCACGATAGCATGGTGGTTAGCGTGCGCTCAGTATTATAGCTCGGTGTCAGAGTCCAAATACGCACTAGCTAGTAGGTTAATTGGTCATTATTAATTGTCCTGTGATGGTTAGGGTTAAATCGAGGGTTGTGTGTTGCTAGGTGGCTCAGCTGGTAAGGCCTATTCCTTGCTGTATCTCTAAATAAATAATAAACATCAACACAAGCAGGGACAAAGAAACTATCCTCTGATTACCACTGTTATCCTCACTCAGCCCATAAAATCTGTGCTCTACTATGTTAAATAACTCTTGGTTCAAGCATTGAAATTAGGATATAAACACAAATTAAGAATTGGAGAAGCCCTTCGTCCCCTTGAGGCTGCTTGCCTTTTATTACAGCCTCTGCACTGCCATCTACTTGTGGTAACCTTCTACCATTTTACTTATGAAGAACTCGTCTACCTCTGACTTAAAAATGTTCATAGACATATTAATGTCTCTATTGCCCTGAGAGGAAGAGTTCCAATGCCTCAAAAGTGTAGACATCCTGCCATCTTCATCTGATTTGTGCACATCATTGACACCATGGTAACCTACAATATGCACAATACTCCAGATGCAGTCTTGTAACTGATCAAGGACCCAGTGTTCTTTCAGTGGAACTTCAATTTCCATTATTGTGACTACAGGTAGTCCCCGAGTTACGAACATCCGACTTACGGACAACTCGTACTTACGAACTGAGGAAGGAGAACTCTGTCCGCCATCTTAAGTCAGATCGCAACGCTGGCCGCCATTTTAAGTCATTGCCGTTGACACTGTGCTGAGTGTTTAACTTTGTATTTGGCTTAAATTTTTCTTAGTAAGATTCCCCCCCATTCCAGTCGGCTGGTGGCGCAGTGAGATCAGCCACCGGGCTCGAGAATGGAGGTTCAATCTAGTGACAGTCCGCTCCTGTGCTGGGTTGATGTCGATCCAGGGACTCCCGTACGGGTTGATATCGAGCTCACAACTCGACCTCGTAAGATAAAACACTGCCACTTTTAGTTTAAATACCCACGTGGAATATTGTAGAGGATCATATACCCAAACCCAGCACAGCCCCCACTTGTCCTATTTAGCCTGTCTCAGTGCGGTGGTCCTTAGGACCCAGTGGACCACGGGAGCTGGCGCAGCTCGAGACCCACCGCCCGCAGTATTTCTGTTCCATTGACGGGAAGCGATTGTGATTGAAAATAAAGTGGAAATAATAAAGCGTTTGGAAAGAGGTGAAACACCATCAGTCATTGGAAAAGCGTTAGGCTACAGTCGGTCAATGATCAGAACAATTTTAAAGGATAATGGGTAAAGTGAGAATAATGGAGCATGTGAAAGGCCCTGCCCCGATGAAAGCTACAATTATTACTAAGCAACGCAGTGGTTTAATTATTGGAATACATATGTTTCTTAAGTGTTTTATATGCATAGAAAGGTAAAATATGTATTATATATTAAGACAAAAGTTTGACTAACTGACTCTAAATAATACCGGATGTACTTGTTCCAACCTACGTACAAATCCGACTTAAAGACGGACTCAGGAACGGAACTTGTATGTAACCCGGGGACTGCCTGTAGTTCAGTCACACCACCACTGAAGAACATTGCAGCCAGACTGCACCTGAAACAATTCAGCAAGAATTGGTCTACTTAACTGCACCTTCACTCATCACAGCTACTACTTATTATTAACCTACTGCACTGGCACTGCCAGAGTTTTGGACTATTGATTCAGAGATGCATCATCAAATCTACCTAAAAACCCAACCCTCACCCTGACCATTGGGAATTTGCATAGAATATAGAAAAGTACAGCACAAAATTTAGCATATGTGTAAGAAATTTACCAGGGATGAAGGACTTTGTGGATAAATGGAGAAGCTAGTGTTGCTCTCCTTGCAACAGAGCAAAATATGAGGAGAACTGAAAACGATAATCAGTCATGAAGATTATAGGCAGAATGGCCAAAGGGGATTTGTTTTCACTGGTGAAGGGGGTGAAGAACTAGAGAGCACAGAATATAAATGACCGACAAAAGAACCGAAAGTAACAGGAAATCTTATTTTTAAATCTGCAATGCACTGCTGGTGGAATTTGCAGGTATATTAAATTGTAGCATTCAAGCAGGAGTGGATGAGTTCTTAAAGGATGTTCAGGTTTATGAGATGAGCTTGGGAGAGTTCCTCCTTTTGGCTTTTATATTCTCTTTTGTATCCTATGCAGCCTGCAGTCCCAGACTGACATGGAGTCTACGTGGAAAAAATGGCTGCCTTATATACAACAGTACAGCACAGGACACACCCTTCAGCCCACAATGTTGTGCTGAACCTGTTAAATTAGTAAATAAATTACCAACTAAACTACACACACGAAATGCTGGTAAAACACAGCAGGCCAGGCAGCATCTATAGGGAGAAGCACTGTCGATGTTTCAGGCCGAGACCCTTCGTCCCGACGTCCGAAACGTCGACAGCGCTTCTCCCTATAGATGCTGCCTGGCCTGCAGTGTTCCACCAGCATTTTGTGTGTGTTGTTTGAATTTCCAGCATCTGCAGATTTCCTCTTGTTTACCAACTAAACTAATCACCTCTGCCTGCACAATCAGAATCAGGTTTAATAACATCACTGGTATATGTCGCAAAATGTGTTAATTTTGGGGCAGCAGTACAATGCGGTGTATGTAATAATAGAGAAAAAAAACCTGTGAATTACAGTTTGTGTGTGTATATTCATTAAATTAAATAAATAGTGCAAAAAATAGAAATAAAAATGTAGTGAGGTTCAATCTCCATTCTGAAGTTGGATGGCAGAGGGGAAGAAGCTGTTCTTGAATTCGTTGAATGTGTGTCTTCAGGTTCCTGTACCTCTTTCCTGATGGTAGCAATGAGAAGGGGGCATGCCCTGTGTGATGGGGGTCCTTAATGATGAACGCCGCCTTTTTGAAACACCCCTCCTTGAAGATGTCTTGGATACTATGAAGGCTCGTACCCTTGATGGAACTGACTCATTTTACAGCTCTCTGTAGCCTACTTCGATCCTGTGCAGTCCACCCCCCCGCCCCCAGTACCAAATGGTAATGCTGCCAGTTAGAATGTTCTCCACAGTACACCTACAGAAACTTGTGGGTGTTTTTGGTGACATACCAAGTCCCCTCAAACTCGTAATGAAATGTAGCCGCTGTCTTGCCCTCTTTAAAGCTGAACTGATATGCTGAGTGCAGGTAAGGTCCTCAGACATGTTGACACCCAGGAGCTTGAAGTTGTTCACTCTCTCCACTTCTGATCCCTCTGTGAAGACTGGTGTGTATTCACTCATTTTGCCCTTTCTAAAGTCCACGATCAGTTCTTTGGCTCAGTTCCACCTGCATACACTATCTGAGCTTCTTACAATCTTATAAACCTCTACCAGATCTCCCCTCAGCCTCTGCCACTCCAGAGAAAACACCCCAAGTTTGTCCAATCTCTCATGATAGTACACACCCTCTAATCCAGGCAGCAACCTAGTAAACCCCTTCTGCACCCTCTCCAAAGCCAAGACATCCTACCTATAATGAGATGACCAGGACTGTATGCAACACTCTAAATTTGGCCTAATTAGAGTTTTATAAATCAACAACATAACTTACTGACTTTTGAATTCAGTGCCTCGACTTATAAAGGTAAACATGCTTAACCACCCTGTGTAGCCACTTTCAGAGAGCTGTGAACTTGGATTCCAAGATCCCTCTGCTCATCAACACTGTCTGTACTGTCTCTTTACCAAGGTGCAACACTTCATATTTGGCCTGTTAAACTCCATCTGCCATTTCTCCACCCATATCTGCAACTGATCTATATCCCACTGTATTCTTTGCCAGTTTTCCACACTACCATTGTTCACCTCACCCTCAAACTTACTAACTCACCCATTTACATTTTCATCAAGGTCACTTACATAAATCACAAACAGCAGAGGTGCCTGTGCAGAAAACCACTTCAGCTGGAGTAAGTCCCTTCAACCACTACCCTCTGTCTTCTATGGGCACCCCAGTTCTGAATCTACATGGACAAGCATCTTAATACTCTGCCTGTGCCTCCCATGAAGGACCTTGTTAAAAGCCTTACTAAAATCCACAGTTGTACCTTCATCAAGCACCCTTGTCACCTCATCAAAAAACTCAGTAAGACATGATTTGCCTCCATGCAAAGCCATGCTGGCTCTTCATAATTAGGCCATGGTTTTCCAAATGCTCATAAATCCTATCCCTAAGAATTCTTTCCAGTAACTTCTCTGCCACTGACGTGAAACTCACCAGCCTATAGCTTTCAGCATTATCCCTGATTTCCTTTTTGAATAATGGAACAACGTTAACTACTCGCCAGTCCTTTAGGGTCTTGCCTGTCACTAGAAGGAACACAAAGATAATGGTCTCTTCTTTAGCCTCTCTCAATAATCTGGGGTATATCCCATCAGGCTCTAGTGACTTATACACCTTAAATATGTATACTTAATTATATAGATTCAAGTAATTGAATGTGCAGTTAAAAAATATTGTGCTAGTAAAGGTGATGTTGAAACAAAGATTATTCTGAAGATCCATCTGATTTAATGATATCCAGCAGGGAAGGAAGATTGTTGAACTTGCCTGTTCTGTTCTGTAAGTGACTCCAAAACCTCTGGTGTGGTTGACTCTTAATTCCCTGATGGAGTTAGGAAGTGGCAGGAGACACTGGCACTGTAAATGACATTAACAACTTGTAAGTGAAAAGAATATGTGTATTTGTTCATTATAACATTGGTAGGTGTGTCCTTCTGCTGTTAGTCCCATCATCATACCAATCTCAATGAAATATGATTAAAATCAAATGGAATGCCATGAATGGTGCAGATTCAGTGAGCAAATGGCCGATTGTCATGCTGTAGTGATTCTAAGATATGGGAATGAGAAAAAATAAATCAAATAGCTTGCATCACCACGTACAAA
Source organism: Hypanus sabinus (assembly GCF_030144855.1). Taxonomy (NCBI): domain Eukaryota; kingdom Metazoa; phylum Chordata; class Chondrichthyes; order Myliobatiformes; family Dasyatidae; genus Hypanus; species Hypanus sabinus. The sequence goes on along the minus strand of NC_082722.1, from coordinate 16,893,808 downwards.
TAAGAATTTTAAGTTTATGCTGCTGCACCTTTTTCAAGTTACAGCAAGCCTGTAGGGTTTCTGATGAGAACCAGTTTCCTGAATGTCATGATTCATGCATTTTTATTATTTTACCTCTGGGTATTTGTTCTTTTTGGGCAGTTCTTCATGATTTAGAATGATCTACTGTGTTCTAGTCCAGTTTAGTAAATTCTGAAGTAGCTGATGGGGGCTGTGTGGGATTTACACATCCTTCTACAGATGGAACAGGGGTTGTTTGATGGGACGGGTTAGGTGTAATTGTACTTTATGAAGTGATGTGCTCCTCCCTGTGAGCTCCTGATGGATGGATTCAAGGTTCTCAATCCCATCCTGAAGGTACCTTCTCCATTTAGAGTAGTCTTCACCAGAGACTTCAAGAGTGCTTCATGTGAGAAATATATCCTAATTCAAGGGTTGTGGAAGAGTAGCCAAGAAGGGGCTGAAGATGATATTTGCGTTCCTTATTGATTTCTCGGGTTTTAGTTATGTGTCACGATCCTCAGCTCTGACTGGTGAATCATGCAAAAGATGCATTCCAGATTCAGTATCATGTTGGAGAGATATGTTCAATGGGAAAGGTATAGAATTGGTTATTTGCATAGCTGGCAAATTTGTCGGTGTGGGTGGAATTTTTATTCCTTTTCACTAGAGCTGTTCTGCCTAGGCTGGAGTGATTGTCCTCATTAAATGTGCTCCTTCCTGCTGAATGAATTACCTCAAGTTTGCTTTTGCTAGGCTCTGCAGAAGAGTATTTAGTTTAGTTTCTTTCAGAAAGAATAGTTGGACTCATTGGACAATTACTCGACTGGACAGTAATTAGATTTTGGCTTACTAACTCTAATTACTCTGAGGTTGGAGCCAAAACACTGGAAAGATGTATGATAAAATTAGCTTAAATCTAGCTGTCTCTGAACACCACAATGCTATTGTGCTCCTGGTTTTGACAGAATGTTTTTTGTTCTTATGTTATGAACTTGCCTTTTGTTTCCTGATTTGCTTGTGAGTATATATTTCAAAAAGAGTTAACATTTCTAGTTATTGCATGTGGAATGAAAATACATTGGTAACTTGGATCAATGTTGACTCTTAGGCCTCTGAGTCAAGACCATGTAGGCTCACACCAGATTCTTTAGCATAAAACCTAGGCTGAGAAAAAGTTGGACAGGGTAGAAGGTGCTGTGGAGCCATTCAAAGAGCTGTGGAGTTCTTAGGTGCACTAGGAACTAGGTGGCATTTAGTCTTCATTGCTCTACCTTCCTTGCAATTAGAGCTAATTAACCATTCATGTTTCTAATTCCTTGCTGTACCTTAACATCAGTTTATTTTAATTCATATGCAAGAGAACACTTGTCCCTCTGAACAGTAGTCCTTGTTTCTCACCACTAAAAGCAAATCTATTTTACTTTTTTACCAGACTGACTAACTTCACATTTTTGTAAATTATATCCCATCTGCCACCTTTTTTGCTTGTTCATTTAATCGGTCTCTCTTCCTTTACTGACTTTCTCATGGCCCACTTTCCAACTTGTTGTTCGTCCTTCGGAGTCGAAGACGACCACGACTTCTGTCAGGTGGAGGGTTTGTGACTGTGGGTCCGGAGGTGACGGGTGACTTTCCAACTTAGCTTTACATTGGCAGCAAATTCAGTGTATTATACTGGAACCTTGCTAGTTCCATAATCATTTTAGGTTATTTATTAATGTATTATCCTTGTTTCCATAAGACATAGGAAGTAAATTAGGCTACTCAGTCCATCAATTCTGCTCTGCCATTCCATCATGGTTGATTTATTATCCCTCTCAACCCAGTTCTCCTGTCTCCTTCCCATGACCTGACTAACCAAGAACTTATCAACTTCCACTTTGAGTATGTTCAATGACTTGGCTTCCACAGCCATCCCTGACAAGGAATCCACAGATCCACCACCATCTGACTAAAGAAATTCCTTCTCACCTCTGTTCTGAATAGACACCCCTCTATTGTCAGGCGTACCATCTCACGCATCCAAGTACCCCAAAACATCATCCTTAATTATGGACTCCCACATCTTCACATCCACTGAAGTCAGGCTAACTGGCCTATAATTTCCTTTCTTCTGCCTCCCTTCCTTCTTAAAGAGTGGATGGCATTGCAATGTTCCAGTCCTCTGGAACCATTCCAGAATCTAGTGATTCTTGAAAGAATCCATTGCCTCCACAATCTCTTCAGCTACCTCTTTCAGAACCCTGGGGTGCAGTCCATTTCATTCTCCATAGATGGATTTCTTTTACTATGAAACTTCTAGGAAGAATATATTCCTTAATAATAAAATATTCAAATGTTTGCCATGTTCATCTACCGTTGATCCTTCTTAATCTATTTTAGCGAATGTTCTTTAAAAAATTAGCTTTGTTTAAATTTTAGACTCCATAAGAAATTCCTAAACACAAGAGTTTCTTCAGATGCTGGAAATCCAGAGGAACAAAAAAAATGCTGGAGGAACTCAACAGGTCAAGCAGCAACTATACAAAGGAGTGAATAGTTGCATTTCAAGCCGAGATCCTTCATCAAAACTATCTCAGAGCTTGAAGAAATCCACGCACAGTACAACCAAGCTAGAGACAGTTGCAAAAAGCAAGATGTGGGCTTGAATGTTATTTTTAATCTGATCAAATTTGAGGGAAGAGAAAAGTGGGAATCCTACCTAAGAGCAAATCAGATCAGAAATTTCTAGACAGCCATTTCTGGAAGAGAAGTATCAGGGAATTAAGCACTGAAAAAGGCAAACAACAAGCTGCAGACAAATGCTTGAACCTAAAAGAATAGAAAATGTGCCAAAAATATCAGGCAGATCAAGCAGCTTCTCTATAGAGACAAAAAAAATTGGAATTTCCTTCTGTAATCAGTTTTAACAAGTACAAACAGTGAGAACATGAGAGAAATGTAGAAAAGAAAATAAAGGAGAGGAACACGAGACTGATTAACAAAAACAACGATAAAAAGGCAATGGGACAAAGCAAACAAAAAATCCTAGACTAGCAGCTGTGTAGCAATTGTCTTATCTTATGTGACTGGTCGCCACACTCCTTATTAGAAAAATTGAATTACATAATACTACACTAGGTGCTAGAAGGCCATCAGAAGCTCTAGATATCAGAAGGAGGCAGTGAATAGAAAACATACTTCTGGAGGTAAGTTTTGTTTATTTAAAAAAAACAAGATATATAAAATATTTACATGAGTAAGAATTCTAACGTTCTCTTAGGTCCAAATATAGTTATCAAACAAAAAACAAATTCCTTTTTTAGTTAGAACCAGTGAGATTCATTAGCATAATCTTTGTTGCTTAAATTTCTCTAACTAATTAGATCTAGTGTTATTCCCTATTTAAAGGTCTACAGACTAACCTTTCCTTTTTGTTTATTTCTGATTAGAAAACTAATTGAATTCCTCTTCGTAAGTATTATGGTTAACTTCAGTTTCAGTTCAAGTCCAAGTCAGTAAGTCTTCAAATTCAAATTCAAATATTATATATACACAGCTTAACTCTTTTCACAATTGTCCAACATCACAACTTTTAAACAAAATAAATCTTGTTCAGTAACTTATCAAAGTCTTTGCAAAAATAATCAGTTCTTGGAGAAAATCAAATTCAGGTCCTTCAAATGAAAATATACTTATACATCCAACCATATTAACTCCTCTACATCATGAAACATTTTGTTCCCATGCTGGTTCTTCATCTTGGGTGATTCACTTTCTTGTTTCTTTGGATAAAATAGTTGATCATCCACAAAAGTCAATTCATAAACTTGTACAAATAAAAACTAGACCAAATCCCTTGGTATGATTCAACAAATTCCCAGTTACATGATACAGATCTTGGACACTCGTCTCTGCCAATATTGTCTCATTATAGCTGATGCTTGTTATAGCTGTAGCTTCAACAGATCTTTTATCGCTATCACCTCTCCTCCAGGGGTTTCACCCTGAGCTTTTCAGGTAAGTAGGGTAGAGATACTCACTACAAATTCCACTTTTAATAGTTTATATCTTGAGTTTCTAACAGTTTACTGCATGTCTCTCGCTTTCCCGCACTGTGTCAGCCACACCTCGTTCTTGCATAGCTTTTTTTTCTCCTCAAGTTTTTTAAGTTTGGCAAGCCTAGTTTTCATCCCTCCACAGGCGGAGCTTTCCAACATTACACCTTTGGGTTTAATTAACCTGGGTTAGACCAACCAAGAAATATCTTTCACTATTTTAGCAAGGACTAAGGTAGCAGCTAACTTTTTTGTAAATACCCAATAGATTGCAAGGTTCTCAGAATAATTTTGTTGGGTTTTCCTTAGTAAAGATGCACTGTATTTCAGCTTCAGTACATGCTATTCTATAGATCTATTGTCAGATCCCTCAGCTGTCAGTACTTGACTTCATAGCAGTGATCTTTTGTTCAGCCCTTATTGGGACAAGTACACACAACACTGCTTCATTAGGTGGAGAATGCTGCAGTGATGAGAAAAGGGAGGCTGAGAGCTCCCAGACTTTCTGGGAACTTGGATAGGTTAGCTGGGAAGAATTTCTGTAGGAAATTATCTATCTACAATCAAATACTAAGATCTCATTAATCAGTAACATACATGAGGAGGGTCTATAAATATCTTACTCAGTTCTTTATTCATTGTCTCATTAGCTGCTGTTCTCCATCTAGCTGAATCTCTGCCCAGCAGTAATAATTAAACAGTAACAGGCCTTTGCCCACCAAGATAATACAATCAGGTTTGGCTGGTGCTGCAAAACCAATAAATAAAATACAGCACAAAGTCATATAGTCATATAAAGACAAACGAGAAAATCTGCAGATGCTAGAAATCTGAGCAATATACACAAAATGCAGGCCAGGCAGAATCTGTGGAAAAAAGTGCAGTCGATGTTTTGAGCTGTCCTGCTGAAGGGTCTTGGCCTGAAACATCGACTGTACTTTTTTCCATGGGTGCTGCCTGGCCTGCTGAGTTCCTCTAGCATTTTGTGTGTGTTGTCATATAATGGGACGTATATTCTACAGTGATGAATGCATTTTAGAGGGACAGACTTTTTCCCACAGCAAGTAACATTGTCCAAAGCAGAATACTGGCGTGGATATGGAGCCTAAAATGTGATAATGGCTACATAATTATTGCCGTGACAGCATAGAGGTCAGCGTGATGCTATTACAGTCCAGGGTGTTGGACTTTGGAGTTCAGTCCTGGCATCCTCTGTAAGGGGTTTGTGCATCCTCCCTGTGGAATGTGTGGGTTTTCTCCAGGTGCTCTGGCTTCCTCCCACAATCCAAAGACGTGCTGGTTAGTAAGTTAATTGGTCATTGTAAAATTGTCCCGTGATCAATTTAGCGTTAAATTGGGGATTGCTGGGCAATGAGGCTCAAAGGGCCTGAAGGCCTATTCCGTGTTGTATCTCTAAATAAAAATATTCTTTTGCCATTATTGACTGAGGATAATAGGTTTGAAATGAAGGTTAAAAATCTTCATCATAAACCCATGGGATCTTTATAACCTATCTACAGGATCTTGGTTTAAAATCTCATTCATAGAAATGCACCTGTAATATATGATGTATTCTCTGCACTCTGCTAGAGTCTAGTTATCTGTATTTTTTTTACTTTTTTTTACCACATTGGTCAGACCTTGAATCCATGCCTTTTGATGAGAATGTGCTAATATGAATCAAGTCCCATTTATTATCAGAGACTCCATAGAGGTCTACAGTATTAGTGACTGTAGTTATTAGGAACTTCCATTCATAATATGGGTTGGAGGTTATCTCAAGCCATTTATCTTAACTATTCCTTTCATCTATTGATTCAGATGTACAGTAAGAACTATTAAACTTCTTTCTCCTAACTGTGCAGACTAAGGTTTCCTCACGTGGGATGCTTTGTAACGTGTTTGTAAATTGCAGGCTGTGGATCACAGATCCCTTCAGAAAAATGTACGTTGTTTTCTATCCTTTGGTAGTTATGCAATTGCTTTAGAAATGTTGCCAAGGCCTTGTGCTCGATGAGCAGTGATGATTGCTCTGTGATGCTGAATTGATGCCGTAAGGTCTAACCAACTTTCTACATTACTTTTATTTTTCAATTTAGGAATGTATATGGTGCTCAAGAAGTTTTTGTCTCATCGAGTCAGCAGCTCAAACTGATCTTGCAATCTTCTTCTTTCCTTAGGTGATTGAAGTTTATGACTTGAGTAAAGTTAAATTGAAGTACTGGTGAGTGGTTTTACTATATTGTCTCTGCATGTGTCAAGACAAGCAATTATGTCAGAGTCCCAAGTGCAGGTCAGTGGCCTGTTCAAGGGGTACTGAATATTCCAGCTGATTTTAAATTTCAGGGAAATCTAGAGAAATGACTGACCACAGATGCTAAACTTGGAGGAAAAAAAACTATTGGAAGAACTCAGTAAATTGAGTAGCATCTATGAAGATGGTGTTTCAGGCCGTGACCCTGCAACAGAATCCACAGAGTTCCTCTGACAGTTTGTTTTTTTTTGCTGAGGAAAGTCTGGCCCTGATTTAATCTTTCATCACATAGGTCAGATTGCTGTGGTATTCCCAGAGTTTTGGGAAATTGTAGTTATCTTTGCTGAATTGTTGTAGTCTTAGTGAACATTATGAACAGTTTATATTCCCACTGATTTCTTGCTTTAGAGATGAAATCCAAGAAAATAATATAATTAAGTAATGATTTTACTCTGGAAAATAAAGGTGTTAGAAGAAAAATTGCATGGAAGGAAATGGGAAGTAAGTTTTAACTTTGAAAATCTGGAAGACAAGAATGGAGATTCAAAGCTTAATCAGCATCTGAGCTGACCTTGTATTGAAATTCTTTACCAGAATTATCACTAATACTTTACAATCATATTTCACAGTTTAGAACTTTTGTACACAAGAAACAGGTCCCAATCTCCGTATCTGTACAGTGGTACATATACACTGTTGTACAGATCTTGAACCTATGCTGTCTGGCCCATCCCATACTATTGAACTTTCAAACTTAGAAGAGTAAGTTTTTTCAGAAAGAATACTATCAAGTGCAGTTCTTGTTAAGAACAAGTGAAGTTTTTATTCAAAAGAAATTTAATTGGCTCAAAGTGTTGAGAGCGACCAAACTTGAGACTTAATTTGAGAGAATCATTTATTATCCTAGACACAGGTTCAATAATTGAAGACTGGAACGTTGTAATGCCCATGTTGATTGGTGTGAATGTTGTAGACGTGTAGGCCATTCATTTTCTTCCGAGTTTCACTAAGTGTTGTACTGAAGTGGCTACTAAGAATTAATGAAATCAAGATACGATTTTTGATTCAATCTTTGTCACCTCACGCATAAACACATCTGAGAAGAACTCCATGGAGTATCTGATTGAATGAGTTGCATTCCTGAAATATCACAACACTGGATTTGCAAGTTTAACATTAAAAAATGCTGCCCTTGCTGAAAACCATCAGCACCATAAGCAATACACTTTCTTGACAATTTTATCAACAATTGTTGCAGATTATTAAAGAATAATTCAAAAGCCAACTTCTACCTTTTTTATACAGTATTTGCATAATGTTGTGATTTGTCAAAGTATTTGAGTATAAGGCCAGTTTTCTTCTTATCGTGTCCACAGACAGTCTATACATGGCCCAGCCAGAACTGAACACACTTTTGCACCTTGTTGTTGAATTCAGCAAGATCTGCAACAGTACAGGGTTCCTCTAGTGATGGGCATTGCAGGGGATGTTGCATAGTTTGGGGCTCAGTTCCACATTCACAAGTTGTCGGACTGATTGTATATCCCCATTTGCTTAGTGACACCTTTAAACGACCTACACCAGTCCTAAGTCTGTTAAGGCACTTCCAGGTTGCCCAGTTACAATTAGTTCCTGGGGGAAGGCTTTCATCCAGTGGAATTTCCATTGTTGGGGGTTGTTTGAGACTGGCGAGCCGGTCTTCCCACAAGGCGATGCGGGCTTCAGATGGGGTTGATTGTAATGGAACAACACTGTTCATGAAGCTCCTCCTTGACGTTAGGCAGCTGGGTGTGGGTGTATGACCATGTAGAGAGTGTCTCTCATCTGGTGTCTGACGGAGTCGTTCTTTCTCGCTGGCTACAGTGAAGATTGAGGAAAAAGGTTTTTTTAAGATGGAAGCAGACCTGTCACACACATTGCATTGCTTTCTGTACTCTGTACGCCATCAGTTACATTGTAGGGCTCAAAGTTAATAGGACTCTTGCCCAGCCATTTCAAATATAAGTCCTAGATATGTCACGTATAGTGTACTCCATGAAAGAACTGGAAGAAAACTGACTTCCAGAAAAAAATTCTTTTTTCAAAATATTAATGAACAGCCATTTAATTTTAAATAGCCATGATTAACACCTGTGATATGAACACTGAGGAAAATGTTTCTGATTGGAAATCATTCAGAATTGACCAACCTTTTTGGTCATCTTGGAAGAATCAATTTAACAGGATCACCTAGCTTAGACCTTCTCATCTGTGTTCATCCTCTGAAGGCCAGGAAGAGCCTTTAATGGTTGTTGTCCGATCTCTGTCAAAGTTTTGCTGTAGGTAACATTTCTGATAAATAGGTGTGATGCCTGAGAGAAAATGACACATAGTCTTTGACCAGATGCAGTAAAGCTGATGATCTGGTGCTGTTTGCAGATCCTGATGGTCTAGTAGTTGGCTCACACTTTGGTCTGGGATGTGAGCTGGGGCTCCAGAGACTGAGCAAGATGTGCAGAGATAGTGGTGGCTCCAGAGCCCAGCAAGGACCGAACTGTGTGCCAGGAATGTAGCCGGAACAAAACAACCGGCAGTCAGTGCTGGGGTCAGGAGGGCTTGTCTATTTTATGTTCCCCTTTAACTTAACAAATTCACTGAAGAATTAATTACACTACTGCGTAATATGTAATAAAAACTTAAATGGAAGTGTGTTTTTATTAACAGGCGTGCAGTAATCCAATAGTCCAGCACTTGCAAAGGCTGAAAGGTCCTGTACAGGTCCTCCCCAGGTTACAAAAGTTTTCCGCCAACTATTTGTAACCCAAACAGGTTGCAAGTCAGAAACTCAGCTGCACATTGCGTTCCCACAGTGACAAATCCAAAGATGCCTGCAGCCAGCAGCCAACAAATCTACCCCATTGGTTTTCCAAGTGCTCATTTCATTTGTAGGGGCTATACATAAGCTGGGAAAGACCTGCCGGGGTCATTGAAGGACAAACAGTGCCCGTGTGGTAAACGGGATATGCTTGTCTGGTTGGTGCACAGATGATAGAATGTCCCAGGTACCAGTGAGAGTAGTGGGGAGAGGAGTGATGCAGATGGATTGTCCAAATCCCTCTGAGGGTACACACTTGAACTAGGTACTGATTTTCAGTAACATATGTAAAAACTTAACAAACACCAAAGTTTATTATCAACCCATTTTCTTTTTAGATTATCTGAATCAAGTAAATCCACTGGTGAGTCACTACACTTTGACATGCATCCATTCCTGGACAAGCTGCAACAATCTTCTGGTACATGTTGCATTACCTTGCTATAAGCTCCATCGTATTCTGGGTGCACTGTCTCAAACTGAACTGTCTCACCTTGACATATTACTCAGCCCTGAACTGAGCTTTGGCCACTCCAAAGATTACCCTTTCCCACCTGGGTAACCCAAGGACAGGAGCAGATCTCAGTGCGGTGAACTACGTATACCTGTCTGGACACGCCCCCCTGCTGACTGCTCCTGTGGCTCCTCCCACAGACCCTGGTATAAAGGCGATTGGAGGCACTGCTCCTCCCTCAGTCTCCAGGATGTTGTGTGGTGGGCTCTTGCTGCTGACGGTGCTTTCTTCCAGCTAATAAAAGCCTACCTCGACTCACGTCTCCGAGAGTTATTGATGGTGCATCACTCAGTCCCTCAGATCTGCTTTACTGTCACTGTCCCTTATGTCACTGTTCATCCAGAGCTCAACTGCACCCACCTGCCTTGATCCTGCAACCTTTAATGTCTGTGTGGCAAAAACAGCCTCCTCGGTGGCACCATTGTTGCTGATGTTCTCACCTTACATTAAAGATATTGGCAATTGGAGCAGGAGGCCATTTGCTCTTTAGGGTCTGCAGCATTATTTTCTTGGGCTCAAGAATCATTGTCCATTTGAACACACTTTTCCTGCTCTATTCTCATATCAACACAAAACGCTGGAGGAGCTCAGCAGGTCAGGCGACATCAGGAATAAAGAGTCAATGTTTCGGGCGGAGACCCTGCTTCAGGACTCTATCCCGATATCCCTTGATTCCCTTGCACCCAAGGACTTATGAATCTGTTTTGAATGAACTCAGTGACTGAGCCTACCCAACCATCCACAGTAGAGATCAAATCTTTACTCTGTCTCTCTCTGACACGTACACACAATCTCTCTTTCTGACATACACAGACTGTCTCACACTAATCTCAATGTAAGCACACAAGCCTTTATTCTGAAACTGAATGCTGGTTCCAAACTGCTCAGCTATAGGAAACATAACCACCCTCCCCCCCCCCCCCCCCCATTAAGTCCTTTAAGAATTTGTAACTTTGATGACATCTTATACACCAGAGAATGCAGGCCTTATTGACTCATTTTCTCCTTACAAGAGGATAGCTGAGGTCATTCCTTTCGGGTAGAGGATAGCTGAAGTAGTTTCTTTACTTAGAAAGGGCAGGAGCAATGAGCCGGTGAGTTTCGCATCAATGCTAGGGCAATTATTGGAGGACATTCTAAGGGTAGGGAGCTGATCAGGGATAAATGACCTCTCAATTGAGTTTCATTTTTGAAGAGTAATAAAGAGGACTGATGAAGCAAGGCAGTGGATCTTTTCTATAAAGGCTTTACCTAAGTACATCTGACACGGTACTTCATGGTAGTCTGGTTCAGAAGGTTAAGGCTAATGAGATCCAATGTAACCTAACTATTTGGATCCAAAATTGACTTGGTGATGAGAGGCAGAAGGTGGAAGGATGTTTTTCTCTGATTGGAAGTCTGTGATCTCTGCTGTGCGGCAGTTATTGTTGCCGGGATATTTGTTGGAGACCAGGATGTAAATGTAGTGAGATGTGTGACACAAAGGTTGTTGGTGTTTTAAATAGTGAGAAAGATTGTCTCAGGCTACAGCAGTATATAGGTCAGATAGAACGTTGGGTGGTGTTGACAGCTGGAATTTAATCCTGACAAGTGTGTGATGATATATTTGAGAAGTCAAACAGGTTTAATATGCGCAGTAAATGATAGGATACTAGGCAATGTCAAGTCCATAGTTTCCTGAGAGTGAAGGGTGCATGTCATGTGCATGCCTTCGGAGGTCAGGGCATAGAATCTAAAAGTTGGGCATTGTGTTGCAACTTCACAAAACATTGATTAGAACACACTCAGAGTGCTGTGTGTGGTTCCAGTTGAAGGAAGTGATTAATAATTGGAGTGGTGAAATTAGATACATTCAGCACACTTGAGACATTTAGACAGGCAAGGCATAGAATGATATGGACCTGATGTGGGCAGATGAGATTAGTGTCAATTTGGGCATGGTGTAGAAAGGCCTATTTCTGTACTGTACAGCTATATGAGATGAAAACCATACACAACACACCAGGAACAATATTACCAATGCCCAATAATAATTGCATTAACACGTTGTTACTCTTGTACTCAAATCTTCTTGTAATAAATGGCAATATACCATTCGGCTTCTAAATCCCTTGGTGCACCTCAAGTCAAGTCAAGTCACTTTTTATTGTCATTTCGACCATAACTGCTGGTACAGTATGCAGTAAAAGCGAGACAACATTTTTCAGGACCATGGTGCTACATGAAACAGTACAAAAACTACAGTGAACGATGTAAAAACAACACAGAAAAAGAAACTACACTAGAATACAGACCTACCCAGGACTGCATAAAGTGCACAAAATAGTGCAGGCATTACAATAAATAATAAGCAAGACAATAGGCACAGTAGAGGGCAGTAAGTTGGTGTCAGTCCAGTTTCTGGGTATTGAGTCTGATGGCTTGGGGGAAGAAACTGTTACATAGTCTGGTCTTAAGAGCCCGAATGCTTCGGAGCCTCTTCCCAGATGGCAGGTGGGGGAAGTGTTTGTATGAGGGGGGTATGCGTGGGGTCCTTCATAATGCTGTTTGTTTTGCAGATGTAGCGTGTAATGTAAATGTCTGTAATAGTGGGAAGAGAGACCCCGATGATCTCAGCTGACCTCACTGTCCACTGCAGGGTCTTGTGATCCGAGATGGTGCAATTTCCTAGCCAGATAGTAATGTAGCTGTTCAACCATCTCTTTTGTTTTGTTCACATTCAGAGACAGGTTGTTGGCTCTGCACCAGTCCGTTAGCCGCTGTACCTCCTCTCTGTAAGCCGACTCATTGTTCTTGCTGATGAGACCCACCACGGTCGTGTCATCAGCGAACTTGATGATGTGGTTCGAGCTGTGTGTTGCAGCACAGTCATGGGTCAGCAGAGTGAACAGCAGTGGACTGAGCACAGAGCACTGGGGGTCCCCATGCTCGGTGTGATGGTGTTGGAGATGCTGCCTCCTATCTGGACTGATTGAGGTCTCCCAGTCAGGAAGTCTAGGATCCAGTTGCAGAGAGAGGTGTTCAGGCCCAATAGGCTCAGCTTTCCAATCAGTTTCTGAGGGATGATTGTGTTGAATGCTGAACGGAAATCTATGAACAGCATTCGAATGTACGTGTCTTTTTTTGTCCAGGTGGGTTAGGGTCAGGCGGAGGGTAATGGCAATGGCGTCATCTGTTGAACAGTTGGGATGGTCAGAGCACTGCGCGGGGATCCAGTGAGGGGGGTAGCAGGGTCTTGATGTGCCTCATGTTGAGCCTCTTGAAACACTATGATGATGGATGTGAGTGCAACGGAACAGTATGGCTGTCTGTCTGAGGCAGGACACTGAATACTTCTTCGGCACGGGGACGATGGTGGCGGCCTTGAAGCACATTGGAACGGTGGCACTGCTCAGGGAGATGTTGAAGATGTCAGTGAGAACATCTGCTAGCTGGTCTGCACATCCTCTAAGCACTCTGCCAGGAATATTGTCTGGTCCAGCAGCCTTCCGTGGGTTGACCCTGTACAGGGTTCTTCTCACGTCAGCCACGGTGAGACACAGCACATGGTCATTTGTGGGAGGGGTGGACTTCCTCACCACCATGTTATTTTCCACCTCAAAATGAGTGTAGCATCTGTGAGGGAGGCATCACCCGCACAGTCAGGTGATGTTGTCCTGTAATTGGTGATGTCCTGAATGCCCTTCCACATGCGCCGCGTGTCACTACTGTTCTGGAAGTGGCTGTGGATTCACTGGGCATGTGCACGCTTTGCCTCTGTGATGGCCCGGGACAGTTTGGCCCTCACTGTTGTTAGGGCTGCCATGTCGCCTGCTCTGAAGGCGGAGTCACGGGTCCTCAGCAGCACATGCACCTCTGCTGTCATCCATGGCTTCTGATTAGCACGTGCAGTGACGGTCTTCGACACATCGACACAGTCGATGCACTTGCTGATGTAGCTGGTCACTGATGCTGTGTACTCCTCTAAGTTGGTAGAGTCGCCATCAGTTGCAGCCTCCCTGAACATGTGCCAGTCAGTATGCTCAAAGCAGTCTTGAAGAGCAGAGATGGCTCCTGCTGGCCAGGTTTTCACCTGCTTCTGAACTGGTCTGGAGCACCTGACGAGCGGTCTGGATGCTGGGATTAGCATAACAGGGGTGTGCTCTAAGTAACCGAGGTGGGGGTGGGTTTCTGCCCGGTATACGTCGGGGATGTTTGTGTAAACCAGGTCCAACACATTTGCCTCTCTTGTTGCAAGGTCCACATACTGATGGAATTTGGGGAGCACTGACTTGAGGTTTGCGTGGTTAGAATCTCCGGCGACAATAAACAGTCCATCAGGGTGTGCGTTCTGCAGTTCACAGAGTGCCCCCTTAGCATTAGCACTGGGGGGAATGTAGACTCGGACTATAAGGACAGTGGTGACTTCCAGTGGAAAACTGGGTTTCAATGACTATTGTACATGGACATCCAGGACCCTTCAAAATCACCATTACCTAATCTCAGCATTTAAAAAAAATACTGTTTTTCTGTTTTGTGCACCAAACTAGATAACTTCATATGTTTCCACATTATTTATATCTGTCAAGGTTTCATCTGCTCACTCCGTTTGTCTGTATCACCTGAAAGCCACTTAACTTCCTTCTCCCCACTCTTAATCCCTCTGAGTTTTGTATCTCTATCAAACATCAACATCGAGTACCATGAAGTTTGGTTTAATGTTTGATAACATTTGAATAACTTGAACCAAGGCATTAATCACAGTGGCACCCTACTATTCACAACTTGTCAGTGTGAGAAAGTTTTGTGCTAGCTCTTTGTTGCAATCCTTTTTTTTTGTAATTTATTTTTTATTGTTCATCATCAAACATTTCCATAAGATGTATTTCAGACATTGTACATATGTATCATATAACCATATGTATCACGAATCTCCATGAAGTATTTATCTGCGGTATACACTTATAGAAAAGAGTGGAAAGAAAAAACAAGCAAAAAGGAAAGAACTATGTACAAGTAGGGAGTGATCTTTTGTTTTAGAACAGATTCATTGATTTGTGAGAATAAAATCAGGCCTATGAGGCATTATGTAGTTAAACCATTTTTCGCAGTATGAATCAAATTGTTCCAATTTATGATTAACAGATGTTGTTATCTTCTCCATTTTGTAAATGTCCATTATAATTTCCATCCATGCATTTAAAGTTGGGCTCTCCTGTGATAACCATTTCCTAGTAAGAGTCTTTTTACCAGCCACCAACAGTATATTCATTAAATATTTATCTCTTTTCAACCATTCTTGAGGTATATATCCAAAATATATGGTCTTATTCTCTAAGGGTATTTCACATTTAAAGATGTCTTGTAGGGCACTGTGTATCCCCCTCCAATAGCTTTTGATAACAGGGCAGTCCTAAAAAAAAAGATAATGATTTGCATTTTGATTTCCACAATTTCTCCAGCAAACAGGGAGGTTACTATCATAATGGAATTTCTGAGGGTTTGTAATAAAATATCTTATCAAGTTTTTCCATCCAAACTCCCTCCATTTCTGTGAACTGGTATACTTCCATTGATACCTCCATATTGTTGTTCATTCTTCCTCAGATATAATTATCCCTCCTTCCTTCTCCCATTTTGTTTTAATGTATGAAGTCGAATGTGTTTTAAGATTTGACAACCCTTATATATGCTTGAAATGATTCTACTACCATTATCTGAATTATATGCTTTTCTAAATAGCTTTATCAAGCATGTACTTGCCTTGGTTACATTTTTAAGTGCGTTATTAACATATTGTTGCATCTGTAAATACCGATAAAAATCTTGTTTTTCTAATAAGTGTTTCCCTTTAAGCATTTCAAAACTGAACAGTGTTCCTTCTTTCATTATGTTGCAAAGAACTGTTATTCCTCTAGCTGTCCAGTCCTTAAATCTAGCATCCAATTTATTTGGTGTAAAATTCGAGTCATATGCACACCATTTAAGAATTACAATATCTCCCTCTAGATTATATTCTTTTATAGTAGTTTTCCATATTTTAAGAGTCAATTTCACCCATGGGTTATCAATAGTATTTATGTACCTTTGCAGGTTGTTATCAGCCAAAATTGCTTGTATGGGAATGGGAAGTACCCACTCCTCAATGTTTTTCCATTGAGTGTCATGTTGAACCAACATATCACAGCTCTCAACTGTGCTGCAAAATAATAATCTCTAAGAGAATGTAGGCCCCATCCCCCCCTTTTCCTTTGCTAATTGCAACATTTTGAGATGAACTCTAGACCTTTTACCCTGCCAAATATAGCTTGATAACATCTTGTTCCATTCATTGAATTGATTTTGATTGATCTCTATTGATAGGGTCTGAAAGAGATATAACAGTCTGGGTGGTATATTCATTTTAATAGTCTCAATCCTTGAACTGAGACTGAAAAAAGGAATCAGGTTCCATCTTGCCATATCTTCCTTAATTTCTTTATATAAAGGCTGATAATTACATTCTGAAAATTTTGCCAAATCTTTTGGCATAATGATGCCCAAATATTTGAAAGACTCCATGTGACATGCTCAGGGATATCTACTTTCAATTTCTCTTGGTGGGCTATAGTAATATGAAAGTAATTGGGTTTTATCTATGTTGATCTTGTATCCTGATAATTGACCATATTATTCAAAGGATTGCATCAATTTAGGTAAAGAGTATGTTGGTTGCCCTAGATAGATCAAAATGTCATCCACGTAACAAGCCGATCTATGCTCTGTCCCTTTAATAGTAATTCCCCTGATATCTTCATTTTGTCTGATGTATTGAGCTAATGGTTCCAGATATAATGCGAAGAGTAGCGGTGACCATGCACAACCCTGTCTCGTGCTCCTTTCTAGGGTAAGACTATTTGATAAATATCCATTGATTTTAATCCGAGCAGTAGGATTGTCATATAGTGTCTGTATAGTTTTAATAATTGTGTCTTGGAAACCAAATCTATGTAAAACTCTAAAGAAAATTCCAGTTAACCAAATCAAATGCCTTTTCAGTGTCCACCCTTATCACTATTGCTTCGATTTTATTTTTTTGTATATGATCCATAATGTGAAGTGTCCTTCATATATTGCCTTGTGTCTGGTGTTGTCGTATAAAACCTGTCTGATCGTTACGTATCACTATGGTAGAAACTCCTCTAATTGTTCCTCCATGATGGAGGTAAATAATCTATAATCTACATTAAGAACAGATATTGGTCTAAATGACCTGTATTCCATTTTATCCTTGCCTTCTTTTGGTATAGCTGAGATTATTGCTTCCTTCCAACTGGGTGGCATTTGTGCCTTTTTTAGAGCCCAGTTCAGTGTGGGGAGTAAAACAGGAATTAACTCATTTTTAAATTCTTTGTACCACTCTGCCATATACCCATCTGATCCTGGTGACTTGCTTAGTTTAAGCCTACTAATTGCAGCTTTTAATTCAACTTCAGTTATGTCAGCAGTCATCATTCTATTTTGTTCTTCGCTTAAAGTGGGTAACTCTAGAGAATTCAAGGAGGTGTCAATTTGGGTTATGCTTCCCCCTGGAACTTTGGAATATAGAGTTTTGTAAAACACTTCAAAAACTTCTTGAATCTCACTTAGCTTATTTTTTTTTTATCATTTTTGTTCTTGGGTCCCTAAATCTATGAATTGTATTTTCTGCTATCTTTTTTTTCAGTTTTCACGTCAGTATTTTCATAGATTTTGATCCACTTTCATAATGTCTCTGTTTCAGAAACATTAAATTTTTTCTGATTTCTTGTGTAGCCGAACTATTAATTTCATTCCTAATTCTTTTAATTTCCCCTAATGTATCCTGTGCCAAATTCAATTTGTGTTTTTTCTCTAGTTCCTTCAGCCTGCTTTGTAATTCCTCTAATGTTTTATTCCTTATTTTTTTCTTATATGAAGATATCACTATAATTTTCCCTCTTAAGACAGCCTTCAGAGTATCCCATAAAATGGGAGGTGAAACCTCTTCATTATCATTAAATTCTAAGTAGAGATCAATTTCTTTTTTAATTTGTTCCTTAAAGTACAGATCATTGAGTAGACTTGAATTTAGTTTCCAAATAGTATTCTTCGGTTGTAGGTCAAAATCAACAGATAAATATATAGGTGCATGGTCATTTACATCTATTGTCCCAATTCCACAGGTGTTTATTTTGGCTTTGTCTTTTCCAAATGTTATGAAATAGTCTATTCTTGTATATACAGAATGGGGAGCAGAATAATGAGTGTAATCCCTTCTGTCAGGGAACAGGTCCCTCCATATATCAATTAAACCTACATCCTCAAAAAGTGTATTAACTTTCTTATGTAAAGATTTTGTTCCATAGGATTTTCTATTGGAGGAGTCTAAGTTTGGTTGTAATTGTAAATTTAAGTCTCCCCCGCATATCAGGAGACCTTCTGTTTCTGGTACCATAATATCAGTAATTTTCTGAAAAAAAACCAATATCGCTTCCCGGGGGTGCATATATATTCAATAGAGTAACTGAATTTCCATCTATATTCCCCCCTTACCTCCCTCTTTATCTCCCATTTCAAATACTTTTTCAAAATTTAGCTTACTTGAGATAAGAATAGCAACTCCTCTCCTATGTCCTGATTTATATGAGGTGAAGCCCATTTTCTTTAGTTTTCTATGTTCATTATCACTTAAATGAGTTTCCTGTAAATATACCACAAGGGCTTGTTCTTTTTTCATTTTGGATAAAATTCTGTTACGTTTGATTGGATTTAATAGTCCATTGACATTAAAGGAAATAAATTTTACCTTGTCCTTAGCCATCTGTATTTATCTGTCAATATATCATTGAAATTAGCAGAATAAAACTTAATCGATCTACTCCCTGAACAAATAAGAACCAAGAAACACAAATAATAACAAAAATGGCAACGAACGTGTGATTCCAAGGTCTCTAGTAGATGACCCTGTGTTGAGCTAGAGGAAATGTCAAGCTGTGGGGTATAACCCCTCCTACTTGTGAGTTGAGGGCCCCCCGTGCAGTATTCATAAAAGTCAGTGAACAAATGCATTACATAGAAAAGATTTCCCTGTGTACTCCTCCTCTCTCTCTCTCTCTCTCTCTATACGTGTGGTGACCCACTTCCCAGCGCACTCGAACCAGCTCACAAATCAGCGCGCGCCAGCATTGAGGTTGGTCCCAAAGAGGGTGCCAAGCCTGCTTCACCAGCAAAGGGAAAAGCCCGTGTGTGGGATGAGACTGTGAATATGCGACCCCTACAGCATTCCCGCCTGGGGAGGGCGGGATCAGGAAGGCCTTAAACCGAGGCCGCGAAGTTTGAATAAACCTCTTTTGCAACTGCAGCTCACCGACTCCGTGTCGTTATTTCAGCACTGCGTGTAGCACATTGCTACAATTGGTGACCCCGACGGCCCAACTGATATTTGGACCGGAGATGAACGATGCCACATCTGTTCATGCAGTTTCATTAAAACTGCCAAGCTTCTGGACACTGCGACCTCACCTATGGTTCCAGCAAGCAGAAGCCCAATTCCACATTCGGCAGATAACCTCGGATGCCACACATTACTACTACGTGGTGAGCTCCCTCGACCAGGAGACAGCCGCCCAGGTTGAGGAGTTTATACAGTCGCAACCGGGCGATGGCAAATACACAGAATTCAAAGCTTTGTTCATAAGGACTTTTGGACTCTCACGGCGCGAGTGAGCTGCCCGCTTACTGCACCTGGATGGTTTGTTGGACAGGCCACTGTCGGCTTTGATGAACGAGATGCTGTCCCTGGCCGGAGGTCACAAGCCCTGCCTCATGTTTGAGTAGGCATTCCTGGAGCAGCTGCCCGAGGACATACGCTTGCTGCAGTCCGACGCGGATTTCAGCGACCCCTGGAAGGTGGCGGCCCGGGTGGGCGTGGTGTGGAAAGCCAAGAAGGAGAGTGGGGTGTCCGTCCAACAGATCACCAGGCCATGCTCCCAGCAGCAAACCAGACCAGGCCCGGCCGCAAAGCCCACTAACCCCAGAGGCGGGGTGAGGAGACCAATGAACAATGGTGCTTCTACCACCAGCGGTGGGGCGCAGAAACCTGCCACTGTAGCACGCCCTGCAAATTCCCGGGAAACGCCAGGGAACGCCCCACACATCACGCTGTCTGACAACAACTTCACCAGAGTCCTGGCGGATTTCCCATCAGTTCTGGTGCCGCAGTTCACAGCAGCCATGCTCAGACACGGCATACAGCACCACATCCCGACACAAGGACCATCCCTCCACGCCCATGCTCGAAGGCTTCCCCCGGACAAGCTCCAACTGGCGAAGGAGGAGTTCAAGAGGATGGAGGAATTGGGGATCATACGGTGGTCCGACAGGCCATGGGCCTCCCCCCTGCACATGGTGCCCAAAGCAACAGGGGGCTGGAGACCATGTGGTGACTACCGCAGGCTGAATGAGGCTACAACACCAGATCGCTACCCTGTGCTGCACATTCAGGACTTTGCAGCAAACCTGCACGGCGCACGGATCTTCTCCAAGGTAGACCTGGTCCGGGGATACCATCAAATCCTGGTGTATCCGGACGACGTCACCAAAACGGCTCTCATCACCCCGTTCGGCCTTTTTGAGTTCCTCCGCATGCCGTTTGGCCTAAAGAATGCCGCACAGACGTTCCAACGGCTAATGGATGCGGTGGGATGCGACTTGGACTTTGCTTTCATTTATTTGGATGACATCCTCATTGCCAGCAGCAGTTGTCAGGAGCATCTGTCCCACCTCCGTCAATTCTACGCCCGACTGAGTGAATACGGCCTGACAATCAACCCGGCCAAGTGCCAGTTCAGGCTCAACACCATCGACTTCCTGGGCCACAGGATTACTAAAGACTGGACAACCCCTCTGCCCGCCAAGGTAGACGCAGTCCGCCATTTCCCCGGACCCAACACAATCAAAGGCCTTCAGGAATTCGTGGGTATGGTGAATTTTTACCACAGTTTCCTCCCTTCAGCTGCCCGAATCATGTTCGCCCTGATGTCAGGTAAGGGCAAGGACGTTACCTGGGACGAGGAGTCCGCTGCCGCTTTCATTAAAACCAAAGAAGCCTTGGCAAACGCCACGATGCTAGTGCACCTCAGAGCAGACGTCCCTACCGCCCTCACAGTGGACGCATCTAATACGGCAGTTGGTGGGGTGCTGGAACAACTCATCGAGGGTCGCTGGCAACCCCTGGCGTTTTTCAGCAAACACCTACGACCACCCGAGCTCAAATACAGTGCTTTCGACCAGGAGCTGTTGGCGCTCTACCTGGCAATTCGACATTTCAGGTACTTCTTAGAAGGTAGGCCCTTCACCGCGTTCACGGACCACAAACCGCTTACCTTTGCGTTCACGAAAGCATCCAACCCCTGGTCATCCCACCAGCAGCGACATCTGTCCTACATCTCCGAATACACGACAGATGTCTGGCATGTCTCGGGAAAGGACAATGTCTTGGCGGATGCCTTCTCCCGCCCTAACATCCAAGCCCTGTCCCCGGGGGTAGACTATAAAGCGCTGGTGGAGTCGCAGCAGGCAGACGAGGAGATCCCTAGTTACAGGACTGCAGTCTCCAGTTTGCAGTTCCAGGACCTCCTCGTAGGCCCAGGTGAGAGGACTCTACTCTGTGACATCACCACCGGCCAACCCTGTTCCGTCGTTCCAGCAGCCTGGCAGCGGCGCGTTTTCAACTCCATTCACAACTTAGTGCACCCTTCCATCAGGACAACCGTCCGGATGGTCTCCAGCAGGTTCGTTTGGCACGGACTCCGCAAGCAGGTCAGTGAATGGGCCAAAACATGCATGCGCTGCCAAACAGCCGAGGTGCAGCGGCACACCAAAGCTCTGCCGCAGCAGTTCCACCCCACCCACCGGAGTTTCGACCACATTCATGTGGATATCATGGACCCCCTGCCAGTGTCGCGAGGAGCGCGGCACCTCCTGACTATCGTGGACCGGTTCACCAGATGGCCAGAGGCAGTCCTGCTCACCGACACCACCTCCGAATCTTGCACCCGGGCACTGATCGCCACCTGGGTATCTCGCTTTGGTGTACCGGCCCACATCTCCTCTGACAGAGGTGCCCAGTTCATCTCCAGCCTGTGGTCAGCTATGGCCAGCCTTCTGGGAACACAGCTGCACCACACAACTGCCTACCACCCACAGTCGAATGGACTAGTGGAGCGTTTCCACCGTTACCTGAAGTTGGCTCTCATGGCCCACCTCAAAGGGCCTAACTGGGTGGACGAGCTTCCCTGGGTCCTGCTCGGAATCCGCACGGCGCCCAAAGAGGATCTGCACACCTCGTTGGCCGAGTTGGTGTACGGCGCACCCCTGGTCGTCCCAGTAGAGTTCATACCAGCCCCAAGGGGGCAAGAGGAAGAACCCCAGCAGTCCTGGGCAGACTACACGAGAGGCTCAGTAACCTGGCCCCCATACCCACTTCACAGCATGGGCAGAACCCAACCTGCATACCCAAAGACCTGCAGAACTATAAGTTTGTTTTTGTACGACGGGGCGGAGATCGGGCACCGCTACAGCAGCCCTACGAGGGGCCGTTTGCGGTGATCAGAAACAATGGGTCCACATTCTTGCTGGACATTGGGGGGAAAGAGGAGGTTTTCACAGTGGACCGACTCAAACTGGCCCATGTGGACTTGGCGCAGCCAGTCGAGATTCAGGCACCGCGGCGCAGAAGCAGACTTCCTAAACAGATGGGGGGTGTATCGCCGGTTCGGGGGGTGGTTATGTGGTGACCCACTTCCCAGCGCACTCGAACCGGCTTACAAAGCGGCGCGTGCCAGCATTGAGGCCGGTCCCAAAGAGGGCGCCAGGCCTGCTTCACCAGCAAGGGGAAAAGCCCACACGCAGTTTGGGACTGTGAATACAGCATTCCCGCCCGGGGAGGGCAGGATCAAGTGAGGCTGCGAAGTTTGAATAAACCTCTTTTGCAACTGTAGCTCACCGACTCCTGTCGTTATTTCAGTGCCGCGTGTAGTACACCGCTACATATATATATATACACACACACATATATTACATATACATATATGCACACATTTATATACTCATTTTGGTGGGGAAAAAGGAGTAAGTGAGCAAATAAAGAATAACAACTAAGTATATAAAATCCACATTATAATAAGTATTTCTTGAGATAGGTATATAACCGATTACTTTTGCTTTTGTTTAGCTTCTCAACATTTTTAAATTTAGCCAAACCTTATGGCTCTTCTGAAGGAGGTGAGGATTGTCTTTGGGAAACTCCCAGTTTCTTCCTGATATATTTCTCTCGGCCTCCTCCTGTCTCCTGCCTTCTAGATTCTCTCATTATTTCCCAAGCGGAGCGGGATAATTCCTCAGCTAGGCTTTCCCTTGGTTTGATCACGCTGACAGGCAACCCTCTGGTCTTCATGTCGCCTCTTCCACTGTCTGGTACAACCGTGTCCCGTCTCCATAAAACACTCGAAGTTTAGCACAGTACGGAGTTTGAAATCTAATTCTTTCTTGCTTTAGTACTCGCTTTACTTCAGAGTATTCTTAAAGTTTCTGCAGGACCGCTGGGGGGGGTTAATCTTGGTCGAAATATATTAATTTATCATCTAAAAACACCCTCTTACCCCAGGCCCTTCGTAGAATCTCACCTTGGTACTGTACCGAAGGAATTTAATTATTATTGAGCATGGCTTAGCTTGGGTAGGTTTTGGGACTAGCGCACCATGCATTCTCTCAATTTCCAGCTCCATAGTCAAGGGAAGCTCCAGCGCGTCCCACAGCAACTTTCCGACAAACTCCGTCATAGACGAGCCCTCTGCTCCTTTGGGAATGTTGTATATTCTGATATTTTTCCACCGTGATCTTCCCTCCAGGTCAAGCAGTTTACCTTCTTGATGATTTAATATTTCTGTTGTCTTACTCAGTATCCGTTCCATGTTTTGAACGGGATCTTCCACCTTCTCAATTCGAGTCTCTACCACTGCTATTTTTTGATTGACGTTGGCAAGCTCTTACTTAATGTAATCATGTAGCTGCTGCTTTATATCTTTCTGGAAATCCGTTATCTCTTTCAGAATTTCGATTATATTCGCCGCTTCATCTGAACGAGGCCCGGCAGCTGCCTCACTTGCACGCGGTCGGGTAGAAGAGCCGCTCGCTGCACTTCTCTCGGACGCAGGCTCCGCAGTGTCGCTTTTTTTATTTCCATTCTTTTTCCCCATTCTTGCCCCTCTTTTCAGTTCAAATATTTTTTGAAAAATACTATATTTGATGGGTTAACGGGGCTTAATACACGTTTTTCCGGAGGAGCGAGTGACTTAAGCTGCCATTCTCAACGATGACGTCACCGGAAACCCTGCAATCCCAAATCTATATTCTTGTGGCTTAGTAATTGTAATGTTTAATACTAAGTTCCATTCTCACCCATAGTTCAAAGCCTTTGAGTAACTTGGAAATATCCCAGTAGAAGCCTATATCCAGATTTGTAATGGTAAAATAAAAAATTGAACTTTATTCAACAAAATTGCAGATATCACTGATATTTCATGGTTATATGTCATAGATTGGACCTATTTTGTTTAGCAGAAATGTAACTTAACGTCTGTGGGGTCAATGGAAAGGTGCATAGTACAGCAGAACTTGTGTTGGCCGTAACCTAAAATTCCAGAATATGTGATATAAACATCTCTTCTCTGTCAACAACAATCTGGAAGCACACCAATAAATATTTTTCATATTTGTAAATCGAAGAATTGGAGCATGCTAAGTTTAATTCTGTGATGTAGCCTTGGAGCATTAATTGCATGAACTAAGAGCAAACTATACAGCTTGCAGTTAGCTGACTGAGTTAAATGGTTCCTAGAATAGAACAGTCCATTGTTGTCTGGTAATGCAAGCCATAAGTTCAAATGCCACAACACATAGCTAGACATCTCATTATACTTCAAAGTAAAATTACAGTTCTCAACTTCAGTAAATTCTTGTGTGGGAGTGATTCCACGAGTTGTGCTTCTAAAAATTTTATAACCTGTTAGTACTTTTGCTTTAGTCTCCAGCCCATCTGTTTCTCCCTTATAAATTTTCCAATTCTAGTTAAAGTTAGACTCACAATGTCTCAGCCCAGCCTCTGCATTTACATTGAAACTGGATTTCAAGAAGGTTTCATTGAAATTAAAACCAGTAGTTTCTGCTCCAAGCTCCACACACCTTTCAGCTGCCTTCAGATAATTTTTGCAAGGCAATTTCACCAACATGATGCAATAAGTTGTTATTAAAAGGCAGACTTAATAACAAGGCACTGGCATCATATTTCACTATAGAAAATGAATGGCTTTGCTATTACTTTTAAAAATTAGGAATTGTTTTTGACTTGCTACAGCAGATCACATGGGGAGCAAAGATTCATCCAAAACACTTTATATCACAGAAAAGACAATCCTTAGCAAAGTCACATATATTAGCAAATCTTACTCCTTCATAAAGCTACCACTTTATTTCCATTGAGGCCCATTTCACTGCTCCAGTGCATCTTTCTGCTAATTACAGCTTGATTTTGCTTTGCGATCATGATTGGTAGTTTCAGGCCAATGTGAATGAGGCAGTGCTAAGTTTCCCCAGGGTGGGTCCTGCAGTCTGTATTTTGTGCACCATTAGCTGAAACTGCAATATATTCTGACAACCGTCAGGTTAGTCTTTTCTCCATTGGGCTGTTCCTATAACATGAAGAATGGTGATGAGCAGTTATTATTATGAGCAATTGGGAAACATGTAGAAGGAATTTAGAAATTCAGAGTTCAAAGGAAATTTATTTTCAAAGTACACGTGTTACATATCCCATGGGTATCCTGTGACTGTCACATGACCATGATATAATTGAGGCTCTGCTGGGCATGATGTAATGGTCTTGTGATGGTGGAGTGATGTAATTTTCCTGCCAGCGAGAGGTCATGTGATGGTTTTTTCAACAGGATATAAAAGGAGAACCCCTCCCTGTGATGCAGGTCAGTTCATGGTTTAATTCATCAGTGACTGTTCTGCATATTTGAGTTTATGACGCAGTTTTGTTTTAAAAGTGGAGTTTTAATTTCTACTCTAAGAATCATTGTGCCGGCAGTTCTGAAGATCACTGCCAGTTAAAGTGAGTCAGAGAGTGAAGAATTATCGAAGTTCGGGAAGCTGACGGATCGAGGAAAGTTGGTGTTGTTGGCAGTAAAACAGTTTCAACCTTATTTGATCCTCTTTTGGAAGGAATTAGTAACCTGCAATCCAAGATAGCTCCTGCATTGCTAAAAGAGCAGAAGGAGCTGGATGCAAGGTTTCACCAAGGAAAGGTCAGTGCCTTTAAAACGTTTCATCGTAAATCTTTCGGGCAAGGCATACTTCGGCTGGGATCAGCAGTAACGTCACATAAGAGAATTTATTACTTCAAGGAAAGTTTCTCCTAACTGACTGTGTAAATCATTTGGACTTTTTCATCTACTACTTTAAAGAACTGAGTTCGCATTTCTCATTTTAAGAACTGTTTGAGCTGCCGTGTAGCAGTCCATTTCTGGTTAAGTTAGTCGTTTGTTTACTTTTGGGTTTTTTTTTAGCAGTGTTTAATAAAAGCTTTATTTGTTATATAAAACCTGTCTCAATTATATATTCATTGTTGCTGGATCGTAACACATGTATATGTCACCATATACAGCTCTGAGGTTCATTTTCTTATGGACATACACAGTAACACAGAATCAGTTAAAAACTGCACCCACCAGAATGGACAATCATGTGCAAAAGACAACAAATGTGCAAATACAAAAGAAAATAATAATAATAAAAAATAAATAAGGAATGAATATCAAGAACATGAGATGAAAAGTCCTTGAAAGTGAGTCAATAAGAGAATGGTTCGGTGGTGGGCTGTTTCTTGTAGAAAGGAGTGCAGTAGAACATAATCTTATTGTCAGCTCTTTTGCCAGTGAGCTACAAAAAGAAATGGCTTAGCTTTGCTTCTGTGTGACTGTGGGTAATACACTAAATTAAGACCCAGAGTGAGCTTTGAGGGCTGGAGAGGTGTGGGGAAGCACCCTCTCCAGTGGATATAATCTGTTGTACCTTATTGACTAAGACTCTACATTCTGTACCAAGCCCATTCTATAATGAACGTGTCTGATCTTTGTTGTTTTACAGTGGTGTGCACTTCAACTCTCAGGCTATAGCTCCAACCATAGAGCAGATTGACCAGTCATTTGGAGCAACTCATCCTGGAGGTAAGAGATGTGTGTTAAAATATGTACATGCCTGATGAAGTGACCAGTGAAGCTTTGGAAAGGGTATCAAAGAGATTTGCCAGGATGCTACCTAGACTAGAGGGCATGACATACAAGGAGAGGTTGGGAAAATGTGGGTTGTTTTTTCTGGAGTGTCAGAGGCTGAGGAGAGTTTATAAAATGATAATTGTGAGGATAGTCAAAATCTTTCTCCCAGGGTAAAAATGTCAAGTGTTGGAGGACATGCATTTAAGCTGAGACAAGAATACTTAAAAGGAATTGTGTGAGTCAAACTTTTTATGTGGCAAGTGATAGGTACTGGGAACGGGTGTCCAGGCTTAGTGATAGAAGTTGATCTGATAGAGGCTTTTGGATGAATATGCCATGGATATAGATGATGGGCAGGCAGAAGAGATTTAGCTTAATCTGGCATTATATTGGGCTGAAGAGCCTGTCTCTGTGCTGTACCACTCTGTTCTAACCAGGGGAGCACTTGACCTAAGAGCAAGACTCCACTTTGGAAGGAGTGATGATTCTGTCGTGTATTGCTCCTACAATTGTAGTTACAAAGTTGTACCTGAATTACTCTGGTGCAGTGGTGAAAGTGACGGACTTTAAATGCTTCCATTTTAGGGGTGTGTAACAGCGTCAGCTTTGAATGTTGAATCTGTTATCAGTGTGGAGCAGCCTGTCCAGCTGCTTTCTCATAGCTCCAGTGCCAAATTCTGCCCTGACTCCCAGGTTGCATCCGCGAGGAGTTAGCACCTTCTCCTTTTGACTGCTTGGGTTTACTCAGATGGCACTGGTGAACCTTGGCAACATGTGGGCAGCTTATAAAACTTATAAATATAATTCTTTTGAACTGTGCTCACTGCAATCTGCAGCCTGTAATTTCCGTATAAGCAGCATACTTTTGAACTGTCTTAACGATCTAGTGATTTCACAATCTTCTGAAGGATTTGGCGGACTTAACTTTCAGGCAAGATATAAACGGATAAAAGTACATCACCACTGCCAAAAGAAAGGGAGGGATGGGCTCCAAGCCAGGCTAAAACGAAGAGGCATGGAACTTCCTCCACCCGGCATCTTGTTAACAAATGTACAGTCGCCGGAGAACAAGACTGAGGACCTAAGGGCAAGATTGCTGTATTGGAGGGAAATATGGAATTGCTGTTTTCCCTGTTTCATGGAGACATGGCTCACTCTGGACACACTGGATACATCGGTAAGATCTGAGAGCTTCTTGGTACACAGGATTGACTGGCCTGCTGTTTTGGAGAAGGCAAAAGGTGGGGTCTGTGCTTCATGATAAAGTCTTTGTGGTGCTCAAACACACAGTCTTGCCGCACCCTTGTTCCCTTGACCTGGAAACTTTAATGATTAAATCCCGACTGTCCTACTTATCAAGAGAGTTCTTTCTGTGATCCTGACTGCAGTTTACATGCCGGCAAAGGCCAGTGTTAAGCAGGGACTCGAGGTATTGAGTGCTGCCATCAACAGACAAGAAACAGCCTACCCCGATACCTTTCACATCATCGTCAGGGATTTCAGTCAGGCTTGTTTGGAGAAATTTGCCCAGTTATCATCAACATATCATCTGCAGCACCAGCGGTCCCAACACATTGAATCTACTATACTGTGGTAAGGAACGCCTGCCATTCCATGCCTAGACAGCATTTGGGGAAAACTGATCACTTGCCTGTCCTTCTATGTGCATACAGGCAGAGGCTAAAGAGCAAGGCTGTCAGGATAAAGATGACAAAGAGGTGATCGTGGGAGGAGTGGCTACAGAACTGCTTCGAGTCAGTGTTCGAGGACTCATCAAAGGATCTGAATGAATGTACCACGGTTGTCACGGACCTTATAAAAAACAGTTGTAGACAAGTGCCTTTCCACAATGTCATTCAGAGTCTTCCCTAACCAGAATCCCTGGATGAGTGGTGAGTTCCTCAGTCTGCTGAGGGCCTGATCAGTGGCTTTCAGGTCTGGTAGCAAAATACAAGAAGTACAGGTACGATCTCCAGAAAGCTACCTCGTGCAAAGTGGCAATTCCCGTCCAAACTTGAATCACAGAAGGATGCTCCACAGCTGTGACAGGGTTTGAATGCTATCACCTCCTGCAAAGTAAAACCAAGTGGCATAGGCGACAGCAGGGTTTCACACACAGGTGAGCTCAATGCATTTTATGCTCACTTAGACTGTCAAAACATGGAGGCGTCCTCACAGACTCTCACAGCCCTCAGTGATCCTGTGATTTCAGTCTCTGAGGCTGACGTGAGAGCATCCTTCAGGAAAGTGAACCTACATAAAGTATCTGGCCCAGAAGGGGTACCTGGCTGAGCACTGAAGACCCGTGTAGATCAACTGGCTGGAGTGTTCTCTGATATCTATAACCTCTTGGTTCGGATTCTGAAGTACCCACCTGCTACAAGCAGGCTTCACTTCTACTGGTGCCTAAGAAGAACATGGTAACCTGCATCATTGACTATCAAACAGAAGAAAATCTGAAGATGCTGGAAATCCAAGCAACACACACGAAATGCCGGAGGAACTCAGCAGGCCAGACGGCATCTGTGGAAAAACAGCTGAAACCCTTTAGCAGGACTATTGTCTAGTAGCACTTACATTACAACGATGAAGTGCTTTGAAAAGTTGGTGATGAAACATACCAACTCCTGCCTGAGAAGTGACTGGGATCTGCTCCAATTTATAATAGGTCATAATAGGTCAACGGTAGATGCCATTTCATTCAGCCCTGGAACATCTGGACAGTGAAGGTACATACATCAAGATGCTCTTCATTGACCACAGGTTGGCATTCAATGCTATCATCCCCTCAAACTAATCAATGCTTCAAGATCTTGGTCTCAATACCTCCTTGTGCAACTGTATTCTTGATTTCCTCACTTTCAGACCCCCATTATTATTTCAGGGGACCTGTCCTGTGTCCTGCATGAAAGTGCCATTGCAGAGAAAGCATGCCAGCACCTCTACTTTCTTAGAAGTTTGCGAAGGTTCAGTTTGTCATCTTAATCTTTGACAAACTTCTGTAGCTGTGTGGTGGAGAGTATATTGACTGGTATGGAAACAACAATGCTCTTGAACAGAAAAGCCAACAAAAGGTAGTGGGTACAGCCCAGTCCATCACAGGCAAAGCTTTCCCACAGTTGAATACATCTACACAGAGCGCTGTTGCAGAAAGACAGCATCCATCAGCAAGGACTCCACTATCTAGGCCGTGCCTCCTTCTCACTTTCAGCCTGTTCTAGTGGTGTTTAGTATTGTGGCTTTCTGGAGACTTGCATAAATATTGCTGGGTAGGCCTAATTGTTTAATGCTGTTGTGTAATGACTTTGGGTTGATACCAGATGTAGTATCGGGACAATGTATACCCTGTTAAAATTTCCTCTTTTTAATTCAGCATATTTCTTGTGTTTTACACTTACTGATTTCCATAATGGCTATAGCTATTAAGTAAGTTCTTCTTGCTTGTTTATCCTGTATTATTATATCTGGACGTTATTATGGATTGTCCTAACTGTATTAATGAATTGGTTGTAGTCTAATTTGTATGACTGTGCCTCTAAAACTGGATCAGGCTTTTATTTATGGTAAGCACAAAGTACACTGCAGATGCTCTGGTCAAAG
Source organism: Hypanus sabinus (assembly GCF_030144855.1). Taxonomy (NCBI): domain Eukaryota; kingdom Metazoa; phylum Chordata; class Chondrichthyes; order Myliobatiformes; family Dasyatidae; genus Hypanus; species Hypanus sabinus. Next base: position 16,863,231 of record NC_082722.1, on the reverse strand, counting down.
GAACACACCCAATACACTGGAGGAACTCAGCAGGTCGGGTAGAATCTGTGGAAACGAGCAGCCAAAGTTGATTGCTCGTTTCCACGGATGCTGCCCGACCTGCTGAGTTCCTCGAGTGTATTGTGCGTGTTGTATTTATGGTAAGGTATGGAGTCTTTTATGAGTTTGTATTTTAAAGCAACATTTTGGTGAATAATGTTTGCCTCTTAATTGTGCCTGTGTAAGTAATCAGATTGAGTTAAACTGCTGCAGGATCCTCTAAAGTGTTTCTGGTTTCTCTTGGCATTTTCTGCATTAATTGTCTTGAATTTCTTGGTCCTTTACTATGTATTTTTGATATTTTTTTATGTTAACCACCTGGTTCATATTGCCACAAGTAACACCCTGTTTCTAGGCAGAGGTCTCCAATATCTGAGCCAGGTGTTCAACACTTCCTTGTTGACATCTAGTCTGTTCAGATCGTAGGGATGTCTTCCGTGGATATAGTGATAGTTTCTTCATTTGTCTGGGTTCTGCTTTTGTTTAAGTTTAGTGGTGTGTACTAATTTATCAGAGTTGCATATGTTCGCATGGAGTGCTAAATCTTGTTTTCATTGATGAAAATATATCCTTAGATGTTATCTGTCTATTGTGTAAATTGTTCTTCCTCCTTCTGCGTAAATTCTGTCAAAAGTTTTCCTTCTATCACAGTATGATCTTTTTTGCTTGTTAATGTTCCAACTACTTATGTTTCATACTCATCCATCGATTCTACTCTACCCTCTTGCTCGGCTTTATATTCTACTAGCTCTATTGTACCTTTTTATGTTTAAGGTTGTGTGCTTATCTAGTTCAAAGTTCACATATATATCCTTTGAAAATAGTTCAACGCTATTTGACAGGTGACATTCTCCAGATGGTCCACAAAACTGTTTCTTTCACATCTTTTATGTCTTTTTCTTTTAAATGTGGTTCTGGTACTGTGGCGGCCTATGATCTACAGTCTGATGGTGTGTTTTTGGATCAATTGAGAGATCTGGCACTTTGCTGTCTCCGAGTAGCTCCTGGCAGGCGAGCAGCGTCAAAGCCAGGAAGCTTAGAGACGGGGTGCAATCCCATGATTGACTCACTGATCTCACTGATTAAAGCATCGAGACAAGTGCAGAAGGCGGGCGAGTGTTGAGCTCCGTCCACCAGCCTCTGGCTTGCTGCTGCTAGAGGCAGGTGTCTGTGTGCGTCTGTCTCTCTCCTTGATGCTATCAGAGAATGGAGCTGGAGCAAGGTTTAATCGACGCTGTTTATGGATTGGACTGTACTTCACATTGTGATGTATTTATCTGGTTTATGGTTGCTCATTTTTCTGTTGTTATTTTTGGCTGACCTTGAATCAGGGTGGTCTGAGCTGAACTGAATGTGGACTCACTGATTTTGTGTTTTATATTCGCTCATTCTTTCAAATTGATTTTTTGTGTGAGGGGGTGGTCGATGTTCTTCCCATTTGTGTGGGTTTTTTTGCTCATGAATGGGTTCCATGCTTTCTTTGTTTTTATGGAGAAGACGAATCTCAGGGTTGTATACTGCTACATACTTTGTTAATAATTTAAATCCTTTGAATTACTTGCTTTAGCTTTACTAATGAAGGAGTGTATAATTTCAAATCATCCATGTATAGAAAGTGTATCGAGGTATAATTCTTTTGGTTGTTTCTGATTTGATACCCTATTTTTATCCGATTCAGTAAATTAGAGAGTGGGTTGAAAGCTAGACGAAACCATAGTGGGCATAGAGAATCACTGTGATGAATGCCTCGGTTTATTTTGATAATGGTGCTTCTATTTTGGTTGCTTATAAATAGATGATTATAGTACGCTAATGCTTCATCAGATTTTGTCGGAATTTCACAAGTATTGGATGAAATTTATATATATTAAGAGCTTCTATTTTCCTTAAGTGTGGAACTGAATCAAATGCTTTTTACTAGTCAATATTACAACATGAAATTTTTCTGTTTTTCCTCAGGGCTTGATTTGGAATTATGGAATCTGTTATCAGTTGTTCTTTACATCCTTTCATGCCCTTACAGCATCCTTTCTTCTCTTCTGTTAGTGTATTGTGGTTAAGTGAGGGGTGATGTTACAATTTTAAAAATAGCTTGTAAACCAGTAATAGGATGATATTTTGATGGGTCATTGTGATTTCTCTTTCAGGCAAGAGATAACGTTTACCTTCTGTTAAAAATTCAGGCACTTTTTCGTGATATTTAAGAAAATTATTGATATGTATTAATAGATACGGATGAAGATAAGTAAATATTTTATACCAATAATTATGAATAATATCACTGCTGGTACGTTTTCAGTTGAGGGTATTTTTTTATATAACTTTTTTTTAGCATATCCATTGTAACCTCAGGTGTTTTTATGTCTTCAATTGGTCGAGTGTGTTCTTTGTCCTCCCTAATCTAGCTTGCGTGCTTGATTGTGCCAGATATTAGACCTAAAGTTCATCAACTCGACGGGAGTAGCATCTTCATTATTCTCTTGTGTATCACTGTTGTAGTCTTTAAGTTGGTTTCTTTCTCGCTCTTGTGCAACTTAATGGTTTATTTGCTTAGCATGTCTATAGGGATTAAGTTATTGCATTATCACTATGTTGATTAGCTATTCGTTGTGCACTTACTTGCATGATTGTGTATTGTTACGAACCCCGTAACTGGGTCACTTACCAGCAAAGATAGGGACGTCCGTTGAAGTCTGATGATACTATTTTTAACAGTATTTATTAGTAAAAATACACAAAAATAATATCAATGCAAATATACAGATAATATATGTCATCAATACTAAATCTAAAAGTGCAGGTATAATAATAATCAATAAGAAATAAGCTCTATCGTTGTCTAGGGGATAATGTATTGTCCGATAGAAATATACAGTTCACTCAGTTCAGGCAGGCTGCAGCCGTTGGGGTTGCAATGGTTGGAGAAAGAGAGAGATTTGGAGAACAACTTGCCGGCTTTCCTTTTATGATTTTGATCCGTCGGAGTCTCGTTAGTGTGGCCGCTCACTTGTGGCCTCTCCTTTAGCTAAACCGTTTTTCCGTGAAGAGCCTGCCACCCTGGTAAGGGAGGACGCACACGAGCTCTCACCGGCATTCGCTATCAAACGCTGTCACGGGATTTCTAGCATTTCTCCTGGTGCGTCTAAAGGGGTTGTTCCCCAGACCCTCTTTTATCCTCACTCACGGGTTCTCAGATGTCAATCAGGTTGGGATGATGCAATCCCTCAACCAGCCCACTCTGGTTGTCCCCTGAGGGCTTCAATGAATAGTACAGTACTCAATACACAATTCCGTCTCCAAGAGACAATGGCCGTTCTCAGTGGCTCCGTTCCGCTGAGGCCAGGACACATTCCAAACCTTGTGTATTCCGTGTGTCTCTCTCTCTCATTTCCTGGGTCCCAGACCCGAATTAATAGTGATCTTGCTATTCTCAAAAAGGAGGGCGGCGACTTTGTACCCTTTGGTCCCTCAGAGTTGCTTCACATTCATAACACCCCCTTCCTTCTAAGATTTTTACTACAGGTAAAAATTAATTAATAGAGTCTTACAGGATTTCAGAATCTAACACAATACAAAAGAGTTTTTTTTTCACTACAGAGTAATACAGTTATACACTCAATTCAGCATCTAAACAGTTAGCAATTACATTGTCACTTCCTTTAATATCTTAACATCTTGTACCTTAATAAATTCTTATAGCATCAGACTCCAATTTAATAACCACCTATTTTTTTATTCCTTTTTCTTCAGCAAACAAAAACTAAAGAGTTGTGATCTTAGCTTACGTGTATATTACAAAAGTTCATGCAAATACTAATCTTTATTTTACTTTCAAACTTAACAGTCAATCTTCCATGGGGGTTGTCGTTATTATTCACATGCTTTGTCAAAATCCCTTAAAACCCGATCCTGTTATTTAAAGTGGCATCCCGTCAACCCTAGCCCCTTTTCCAGTTAACTCCCACGTGGTTTGCTTGTATACTAGTGTGGAATAGGCTTTTGCATGCTCCTTTCATAGCAGTTATTTTATCAACAATGTTTTCCAAACGTAGCCCATTTGCTGAATTCCCACACAATTCTTTATTTTTAAGCAAGGCGTTAGTTTTCTCTTCAGGACCCTTCATGCTATTAGTTTTCAGTTTAAGATCTGTAATCGATCCCTCTTTGTCCAAACAAATTTCAAATTCTGCCTCTTCACAGCACACTCTTGAATAACAATAGCATGTGGGGCACCTCTACATTCCAAATCAACCTGTAATTGATTCGCAGGCACTGTGTTAACAAGCCATTGTCCCTTCAGCCTGATTACTGCTTCTGACATCAATTCAGACTTTAAATTTTCTTCATTCAATTTAGGAACTACACTTTTCCCTTTTCCTTCAAAAATAATATTCAACTCACCACCATTTATCTCCTCACTAACTTTTAACACACCTTTGAACACAAACAACTGGGAATTCTCACTTCCCACTAGTACCACAGTTAACCCTTTCTTCACTGAACCAAGTCCATCTGACCCACAAGGACTGCATTCCTTTTCAACTGAATCAAATACCTCAGACTTTTTCTGAGTTCCATTACTAGGTTCAGTACCACGTGCATCCACATCTTGAACACGCTCAAACGGGACATCTGCCTCTTCCAGGCTTTCAATACCCGTCCCCTTTTCAAATTCTAAGTTCCCCTGATCCTCCCAGTTACTCTCTGGGCAACTCCCTTCCGGAGTAAACTCAACCCTGCGGGCTGAAACAACCTCATCTGCCAACCCAGCAGACTTCTTCAAGGTAATGGCAACCTTTTCATCTAGGACTGCCCTCATTTCATTATCGGGAACACCTTTAGAATTTTCAACTTCTTCAAACAGTTCTGTCAAACCAGACAGATCATCCATGTCCAACCCTGGACCTTCTAACAGCCTTATCTGTTTCTCATTTTTACTCCGTGCCTCTATAAATCTCCTCCTGGCTAAGGGCAGGTCTACCTCCTCTCCCCTACTGTCTTTCACCTCCCTATTCTCCGTTTTACCACCCTCTAACCTCTCTTGGTACAGGGTCAGTAAAAACGTCTCAGCCAAATCGATACTGGTCTCGTTCTCAGCTGCCTTTCTCGACATGCTGCGAGTGCTCGCGCATGCGGGATAGATCTTGGAATCTAGGGGCGGGTCCTCAACATTTACAGGCTGGCTCGTCAGCTCCATGGCCGACCAAACTTCACCACCAGCTAAATCATTACCCAGAAGGATGTCTACGTCAGTTCTCGGAAATTCTGATCGCACCCCTATTTCAACTGGTCCAGATACCAGCACACAATTTATAATGATCCTATGCAAAGCCACAGCTTCTGTCCCTTGTCCTATGCCTCTCAAAGCCACCTCTCCAGTCTCGGGACATAAATTTAGCACCGTACTGCGAATCAATGACAGCTCAGCTCCGGTGTCTCTCCAGATCCGCACTGGAACTGGTGTGTCTCCCTCTTTCACAGACACGGTTCCTTCTGAAATAAATTTCTCAGGCCTGTCTCGTATTCTGTCTACCTGGGGTTTTCTCATCTGCTTCTCTCATTCTGATCACCACAATACATCCTGTAGGGACTGCTGCTTTCCCTTTTCCTATCTCCTTCCTCAGAGCAAGGCACTTAGGTGCAATATGACCCACCTTTCCACAATTAAAACAGGTCAAGCCAGGACCTCTCCTGCCATCAATTGCCCTTCCTCCTCCTCAATTTTACAGCTAGCTCCCGGCTGAATCGCTGCCTCAGCCGGCGGGCTTTCTCTACCTTTCCCACGGTCTCTCTGGTAACTCTTATTCGAGGAAAACTTTGTTTTGTGGGTTAGGGCATATTCATCTGCGAACCTAGCAAATTCAGATATGGACTTATTCGGCTTCTCATTCAAATACATCCGGATATCATCCGAAACACAACCTTTAAATTCCTCAATCAGAATGAACTCCCTGAGACGCCAAAAACCTTCTTCCACCATTTCTGCTGCACACCAATGATCCAAGAGCACACCCTTCTCATAGGCAAACTCTGCATATGTCTGATTCCACCCTTTCTTTAAGTTTCTGAACTTTTGTCTATACACTTCAGGTACCAATTCATAGGTCAGAAGAATGGCCTCCTTTATTTTCTCATAATTCTCAGACTCCTCCTCCTCCATGGACAACGCCGCATATGCCCGTTGTGCCTTCCCTTTTAACACACTTTGTAACAACGCCACCCGCTGATCTTTGGGCCACTTCTGACTCACTGCCACGTTTTCAAAATGCAAGAAATAACTATCAACATCTGTCTCCTCGAATGGAGGTACTAACCTAAATTCCCTACTAACATTAAATCTCTCCTCTCGGTCTGACCCTTGAGCTCTTCGCTCATGCCTTAACTTCCCCAGGTCCACCTCATGTTGCCTCTGTTTCTCCTTCTCCTCATACTCCCTCTCCTTTTCGGCTCTCTCCTCTTTTTCAGCTGCTTCCAGCTGTTTTAACTTAATTTCATGCTCCCTCTGCTTCTCAGCTCTTTCCTGCTCTTTTTCCTTTTCGGCTGCTTCCAGCTGCTTTAACTTAATTTCATGTTCCAACCTTAATTTCTCCAACTCTAACTAAGCCGTCCCACTAGCTGGTACCTTTCCAATACCTCAGCCGAAAGCACATTCTTCACAATATAATACTGAGTTATGGCCCTCCGCACCTCCCGCTTTTTCATTGACAACCTCACCTCTGCGAGGTTTAGTCCTTTCGCAATATTTATCAAGTCCAACTTTGTGGCCTCCTCTAGTGCCTCCAGAGTCGGGTTTTCTATAAATTCGTCTACGGCCATCTTTGCTGGTTTCCCATCTGGTTACCCGAGCAACCAGATCCAAGTTTGGACTTAAAAGCCCGATTTACTGGCCCTCCAATTTGGTATCAAATCTCGAGACGAGGCCCCACGCTGTTACGAATCCCGTAACTGGGTCACTTACCAGCAAAGATAGAGACGTCCATTGAAGTCTGATGATACTATTTTTAACAGTATTTATTAGTAAAAATACACAAAAATAATATCAATGCAAATATACAGATAATATACGTCATCAATACTTAATCTAAAAGTGCGGGTATAATAATAATCAATAAGAAATAAGCTCTATCGTTGTCTAGGGGATAATGTATTGTCCGATGGAAATATAAAGTTCCCTCAGTTCAGGCAGGCTGCAGCCATTGGGGACCGCTGTGTTGCAATGGTTGGAGAAAGAGAGAGATTTGGAGAACAACTTGCTGGCTTTCCTTTTATGATTTCGATCCGTCGGAGTCTCGTTGGTGTGGCCGCTCACTTGTGGCCTCTCCTTTAGCTAAACCGTTTTTCCGTGAAGAGCCTGCCACCCTGGTAAGGGAGGACGCACACGAGCTCTCACCGGCGTTCGCTATAAAACGCTCTCACTGGATTTCTAGCGTTTCTCCTGGTGCGTCTAAAGGGGTTGTTCCCCAGACCCTCTTTTATCCTTACTCATGGGGTCCCAGATGTCAATCAGGTTGGGATGATGCAATCCCTCAACCAGCCCACTCTGGTTGTCCCCTGAGGGGCTTCAATGAATAGTACAGTACTCAATACACAATTCCGTCTCCAAGAGACAATGGCCACTGAGGCCAGGACACATTCCAAACCTTGTGTATTCTGCGTGTCTCTCTCTCATTTCCTGGGTCCCAGACCTGAATTAATAGCGATCTTGCGATTCTCAAAAAGGAGAATAGGAGAACTTTATACCCTTTGGCCCCTCAGAGTTGCTTCACATTCATAACAGTATTTTGCTAAATAAAGTGAAAGGGCATTGCTTTTTATACCTAAAATGCCGTATTTTGTTTCAGCCGCCCCTAAAATAGAGAACAGACGCTGACCATTGCACTGCCCAGTCTGGGTGCAGATGTGCCTAGGTTTCTTTCTGTTTTAGTCCACAGGTGGTATTTTATTCCCTACCTGCAGAAAACCCCTCATGGGTTATTATGTTTTTTCTTCATGTACTTGCAGTTTTTTGTCTTTTGCACATTGATTGTTTTTCTGTCCTATTGGGGACCGTCTTTCATTGATTCTATTGTGTTCATTGTGTACAGTTCTGGTCACCAAATTATAGGAAAGATGTCAACAAAATAGAGAGAGTACAGAGACGATTTACTAGAACGTTACCTGGGTTTCAGCACCTAAATTACAGAGAGAGGTTGAACAAGTTAGGTGTTTATTCTTTGAAGAGTAGAAGGTTGAAGGGGGGCTTGATAGAGGTATTTAAAATTATGAGGGGCATAGATAGAGTTGACGTGGATAGGCTTTTTCCATTGAGAGTAGGGGAGATTCAAACAAGAAGACATGAGTTGAGAGTTAGGGGGCAAAAGTTTAAGGGTAACACAAGGGGGAATTTCTTTACTCAGAGAGTGGTAGCTGTGTGGAACGAGCTTCCAGTAGAAGTGGTAGAGGCAGGTATGGTATTGTCATTTAAAGTAAAATTAGATAGGTATATGGAAAGGAAAGGAATGGAGGGTTATGGGCTGAATGCGGGTCAGTGTGACTGGGTGAGAGTAAGCGTTCGGCATGGACTAGAAGGGCCGAGATGGCCTGTTTCCATGCTGTAATTGTTATATGGTTATATTGTATGTACTGTGAATGCCTGCAGAGTTGTATATGGTGACATTTATGTACTTTGATAATGGATTTACTTTGCACTTTCTGCTGGGGTATGTAGGTTGGTAGTTTAATTGGCCTTTGTGTGTGCAGGTGAGTGCAGAATTTGGAAGGACGATGTAAAGACGGGAAAATAAAATGGAAGTAGTGTAGGATTAGAGTAATCTGGAATTATTGGGCTGCAGGGCCTGTTTCCATACTATATGAATATGATTCTGTAATTGAGAATACTTGCCTTAGGTGTGCATTTATACACTGAGTGGCCACTTCATTAGAGTGAAGAAGTTCCCCTCAAGGGAGTGAAGCGGAAAGGCTTGCACTTTTACTTCCCTCAGCTGTGGGATAAAATCATGGGTGCGGATTTAAAACAATTTTTGGAAGTATGAAAGTGGGGAAGAAAATGTTTTGAGTCTAAATGGTGATGATGGTTTAGGCTGTGGCAGCAGAGACCCTCGTCATATTTAAGAAGTTTGTGATGTGTTCTTGTAAACTGGTGACTTATAGGACTGTGGATCCTGTGCTGGAAGGGAGATTCGGCTGCTGGCATTTTACTGACTGCGACAGAGCAGGCACAGTGGGTGCTTCCTGTGTTGTAAAGTTTAAATGAGTTCTAACTGTCGCTGAGTGCCTGCCATTACTGAACAGCTGGCATTTCATGGAGCTCGTATGATGTGAGTGGGAGGTTCGATAAGTAATGATTGAGCGTGTGATGAGGTACATGGATTGTAAAAGACTGTAGCTGGGTAAATAGGGTGGCTGTATCATGTGGATATCTGTGTAAGGTAGTGACATCATTACTGAGACATGACCCTTCAGTGACCTTGACCAAGGATGTGAAAGTTTCTTCGCAGCACTGCATCCATGCTCTTTGGCTTTTCTCCATTGGTTAATCTCTCCCTTCAGGTGCTGTTTAACAGTTTACATTGCTTGTTAACCCCTTTAGTACCGTTGTTAGCTTTTCCCTCTTCCTTCATTAAGTAAACTGCGCTTTATGGAAAATTGAGGCAGTGCACTTATACTGAGTTCGTCACAATAATAGAAACAATAAGCATGACATTCCTGATAACAGCTAAAGCTTTCTGATTATTACAGTGTGGAAGCTCTGGGAGAGAGTACACACATGAAAGGAAAGTGCACAGTAAAGTGTGAATTAACAGAATTGAATGAGCATTGACATGCAGGTCCGGCCCGGCTTGTGAATACGAGTGAGCACTTTGGAGAGTGGTGCTGTGGTTTTGTCAGCTGCTGCAAGGCTGTCGGCATCTCCTGCAACGTCAGAATTTGATACAGTGGCACATTTCCGATCTGCCAACTGTTCAGGCTACAGGCAGTTCGAGGGAACAGAACTCTGTTATAACGTGGGGATGTAAGACCGTTGGGAGGGTTGTAAAAGAAAGTCTGTAGTCTGCATTAGTCAGGAATTGAAACGTGCTAGTTTGAATTTCATTACCTCTTCTTTATTCTCATTCTACAGTGTACAATGCAGCTGAACAACTTTTTCATCTCAACTTTCGAGGGCTTTCTTTCTCCTTTCAACTAGATTCCTGGAAAGAAGCTCCAAAATTTGAGGTGAGAAGATAAGTTCCAAGCGATAGGGAGCAATGACCTTGCTTCTGCTTGGACAGCAGTGGACAACTTCAACTTGTGTGCGTCTGATGTTTATTGGTGTTTAGAATTATATGTGGCGATCTCTTTGAGACAGACAAGGTTCTGAGAGGGATAAGTGCTAAGATACTAATCCTGCAGACAGAGTCCAGAATGAAAGAGTAGCTTGAATAGCTGCAAGGACAATACAGAAGAGCAATCTTAATGTAATTTTGTTTTTGTTAAAGATTGAAAATTATTTAGTTTGACCTGAAACCAGGGTTTTGAAGCTAAGTAAAGTTAAGTAAAAAGGCTTCAGGTGTGAGTTAGTTCTGATAGATTGTTTCAATTAATGGAATTAATATATAGGTTGTAACAAATAAATATCCTTTTAAGGTACCAAGGGGAGGAAAGCTGTTTCAGCTTAACTATTGATGAGTTAAACGTAATATTAAAGAAAGAGATGAAGTTTTGTCAAAAAAGTAATTGCTGTAAGGATTAAACAAAATTTGTAATCCAGTGAGAAAACAGACTGAGAAGGCTTCTTCAATATGGAAAAAAGGAAAAGATTCTTTAACCTAATGTGGGTCATTGAAAGACAGGAGCAAGGGATATTATACTGGTGAAGGATATTAAGCAAATACAGTGGATTCCGGTTAACTAGGAAACATCAGGACCAGTACATTTTGGCCCAGTTAAGCAACTGCCACAATTAGCTGAAGTATCATGGAAATAGTTAAAAAGATATAAAAAAGACAAAGTGCAGTTTAACTAAGTAACAATTTAAGTATTTAAATGAAATACAGAACAAGTGAGAACACTCTAAATACTACTACAATAATATAAAACTGTGCATTAGTTCCTAATAATTGGCCAGCTGGCGGTGCAATGGCTTCTGGAGCAAAGGCTCCCGAATTCGAATCCAAGTCGGGCTACCCCTGAGCACACTTTCCATCCGTGCTGGGTTGAGCGTCGAGCTAGCCACTTGGCCTCGTAAAAAAAAACAAGGGTCGAATCAGGAACGTTCATATCGTGACCCGATTAATCTGAAAGGAGATCAATCCTGACAAGAATGGCTGACTGGTGCAACACGCACAAAAAAAGAAGTTCCTAATAGATATCGACTGAGGATTTTGTTGAGTGTACACTGCCAAGTTCTTTTGATTGAGTGTAAATGAACAAAATCTGTGCAGACACCTAGTGTAGAAAATGGACTGCCTTCGTACAATGCTGTGAATAATTGTATCCTCCTAATCTCTATTTTTATTGTAACATTCAAGATGATTGTTGATGCCTTCAAATTCTTCAGTGGTCCTAATTTGTTGGAAGTAATGAAATAATTTCATTTTCACTCCCGGCCATTTCTGGCATCTCCAAGCCTGAATACTTGAAACTGCAGTAATTGTCTTACTGCTTATTTCTTGCCAACTATCAGTGACAAAAATCACAGCTTTTTGAACACAAGCAAATGCACCTGACACTATTTAAACACCATCTGAAATAACCATGGTCTTATGAGCACACAAGTGCATGTGCCTGATGCTAGTTAAAATCTATTTGGCAACAGTCTCCTGCCCAGTTAAGCAGCATGGTGTCCCAAACAAATGAAGGGAACCCCGGCTGTTTCCTCGACTAGTTTTTGTTCTTTGAAGAGATGTTCCAGGTAATCAATAGCCCAGTTAACTGAAAATTCACTAAGTTTAGCGCCTATCTTCAGAGAAAAAGCATGGGAAACCTAGAAATAATGGAGCAAGTTGGATCAAGGTTGAATGAGCAACTGAGGAGACGTTTAAGAAAGTCTCAGCTCGGCACATGGATGATGGAAAGCTGGAGGCCATGTAGAAGGAAGGGTTACATCGACCTTAGAGCAGGTTAAAAGGTCGGTGCAACATCATTGGCTGAAGGGTCTGAACTGTGCTGAAATGTTCTATGTATGTGACTGAAAAAAATTAGTGTCAATTGAAATAGTGTTGGAGAAGTAAATGGAACCAGAAGGCATTGTGGAATCTGTGCAGTGGGAGGTGTGGATTGGAAGTGGATGGAAATTGATTTGCATGAAATGGGGATGTATGGATACATTACTAGAATGATGTTCTGTTTCTCTCTTTATCTATGATTTGTCCTTGCTGATGACTAGATGTTTAACATTCTGTGTTTCTGCAGCCGAAATTTGCTCATGGGCTGGCCTCCCTGCAGATTCCTCACGGTGCGACTGTGAAACGCATGTATATTTACACTGCAAACAGTCTACAGGATACAAAGTAAGAAAACTGCCAGACAGAAGTTGCCATGTAACTTTTTTTCCTCCAGATTGGCTTAGCTTCTACTGACCATCCCAATGTTCACTGACAAGAAGAGTATTAGAGATGAATTTAGTAATTGTCAAAATGTTTTTGGCTCAGTCATTTGCCTTTTTATTATTCAGCAGTATACAAGTGATATCAGGGACTTTTCTGCAGTGGAGCTCACTTTGAGGTTGTACTGTGCCTGCAGAAATTTAACTGAGCACTTTGGCTCTGTGTCACAGTGTGGCAGTACAAATTCTGCCTCAGGTGTACAGTCACAGTGGTACATTTTACACAGGGTCCCCAAATAGACCCCAGCCACATGCTAAGATCCTGTCTCAGAAAAGTCCCTTGCAATGTAGTTTATTGTCTGGGCCCCAACCTGACCTAGTGATCACTCAATTACCATATCAACTCCCTAACCACCTCTCCCAAATCAGAACCCCAATTCTTAACTCTCGTCCCCAAGCCCTGCTCAGACATTGCACCCAGGTCATACCAGTATCTACCTGTGATGGCCACGTTAACAAAGACAAGTAGGCAAAAGCCTTTTAGTAATTTCCAATTGGATGGGCACCTCATGCTGCAGAATTTGCAACTGAATTAAAGCTGGTGAGGCGAAATTTACATCTTTAACATAAATACTCAAAATTGATGGCAGTTGTGTGATCCAGATTGCTTTAGAAACCTGAATTGTATGTGCTGGCTGGGTGCTCCTTTAATTGGCACTGTCCTTGCAGTGTGTCTTATGACAGTCCCACAGCTACAAGACAGCAATTAAAACTAGCCTTGGTGGATCCTAGATGCTTGGATTGCACTTTGATGAGTCTTGCCAGTAAAACATTACATGCCAATTAACAGCAAGGTCTGTAATGCTGAATGCTCGCTATTGACACTAATATTCATTAAAACTGGTCCCTGGGCAGCATGGTCTACTAAAAGCAAAATAATGGAACTGTACAGTATCAATACCATCTGAAGAGAATTATTTATTTATCAGTGTAGTTTCCTGAAATGCCTGCCCAGTGAGCATATCAATCTGGCTTTTCTAGAGCTCCCATGATGCCACTGAGTTGTTTCTATGGTAACATCTATGCAGAGACTGTTGAAGTTCTGAGAGATCCAATGGGACCCCTTGGCCTCCAACTGCGACTACTAACAGCAGGTAAGATTGAAGTTAATTTCCTCTCTTTTGCAGTAATAAACCATTTCAGTGAAAGATGCATATAATACTGATTTGCTCTGCTTAGTGCATTATAATTAGAAATCACTCCCCGTGTATGTATGTATGTTGAAACACAGGGTTGTAAATTCGTATCATTTTAATACAAACCAGAATGGCACAGGATGATAGTGAGAGCACTTATCTTTAGAATCAGAATCTGGTTATTGTAGACATTACTTTTCACTAAAGACATATGTCATGAAATTCATTGCTTTGTGGCATCAGTACTGTGCAACATGTATATAAAAAAAGTGACTTCTTGATAAACTTTGGAGCTTGGTTCTCCTTGTAAAATCAGAAGTATCTAGCCTGTGTGTTAACCTTGATTCACATTTGAATTTTAACTCACACATAAAGAGAGTGAGTGACCAGTGTTGCATTTCTACTCTTAAGAAATATTGCAACGGTAAGTCTGTTTCTGTCACGTAATGATGCTAAAAATGTTGATTAGTACTGAGGGAACGTAGTGTTGAATGGTGAGCTGTAATCAATAAACAGCAGTCTGACGTGGGTATTACTGTTGTCCAGGTGGTCCAAGGCTGAGCTGAGAGCCAGTGATACAGATCTGTGATAGTAGACAAATCATGGATGTTGTCTTAAATGGATGGTATCTACCTGATAAATGGTTATTCAACTGGCTGCAATACAGTAAAAATTGTAAGTTAGTGGCTGAAGATCAATTATCAATCTTGTGTCTAGTTATTTTCAGGGTTAGGATAAGGGTCTTACATGACTTGGGAATCAGCTTGGTTCAGTTGATAACAATCAATCAGATGTTTGAGATCTGAGCTCTGGTGCCAAACTTGAGTATTTAGTATTGCAAACACCAGGAAATCTGCAGCTGCTGGAAATTCCTGATGAGGGATCTCAGCCCAAAACGTCGACAGTACTTCTCCCTATAGATGCTGCCTGGCCTGCTGCGTTCCATCAGCATTTTGTGTGTGGTGATTGGCTTCGGTGAAGTACTAAAGGAGCATCATATTCTGAGAGCTGTCATCCTTTGAAGATTTCCTTGCTCTTCATGGGCTTGTTTTGCTATTTACACAATACCATCCTTTACCTACTCACAGATTAATTTCCCATCATTCCATGTTGGAATGAAATGTTGGCATAAAAAAGCCATTTGAAAGCTTGGTTAATAAATGATTCTATTAATGGACCAACTGCTATTGTTTTGTGAAATTAGTATACAAATTCCCCTGGAAAGACAATTTTTTACAACATGGCTCCAAATTGAAATTGAACCTTTTAAAAAACTGCATATATTGAAAAGTTGAATTACGGTAGAATGTACTGGAAATACTCAGCAGGCCAGGCAGCATCTGTGGAGAGAAAGGCAGAGTTAATGTTTCAGGTTAATAAACCCTCATCAGGACAGCAAAAGTGAGGAAACAAGTATGTTTCCAGTTGCAAAGTGTTTGGGGGGGGGAGGGGAGAGAGAGGAGTAGAGAGGGAACTTTGGCAAACACAAGTGCTACAGAACCATCTGCTTAATGGGTAAATGGTGATTGCAGCAAAAAGAACATGTAGGATGCGGAACTTAGCAGTTGCTGGGAACCTAAAACAGAAAACAATGCTTAAGCACCTAGAATATCAGGCAGCACCTGCGGAGAGAGGAAAAATTGAGCTAAAAATCAAAATGAGGTTTAATAGCACCAGCATATGTCGTGAAATTTGTTAACTTAGTGGCAGCAGTTCAAAGCAATACATGATATTATGGAAAAAATAAGTAAATCAATTTCAGTAAATACATGTATTAGTTAAATTAAAATGGTGCAAAAACAGAAATAATATATAAAACATTGAGGTAGTGTTCAAGGGTTCAATGTCCACTTACAAATCAGATGGCAGAAGGGAAGAAGCTGTTCCAGAATCACTGAGTCTGTGCCTTTAGGCTTCTGTACCTCCTTCCTGACAGTAACCATGAGAAGAGGGCATGTGCTGGGTGATGGGGGTGGCTTAATATTGGACACCGTCTTTCTGAGGTACTGCTCCTTGAAGGTGTCTTGAATACTGTGGTGATATCACATGTCAGAAAGTGATTGTACTGAGTTCTGAGCATGCGCAGAAATCTGAGAAAGATCTAGAAACACAGAGAAGCATGGTACTGTAAGACACGTGTGGTTTTGTTGCTGTTGTAAATAATAGTTCTATTCTTCCAGAATATGTTCCATTATTAGAAACCCATGGTATGTATTAATATAAAGAACACAAGTCGGTCTGAAAGAATAATACGTTTCCAAATACAGGAGAATCGGAAGATACTTGAAGAAAAAAAAGAGTTCAAACTGTTTTGGTGCTTGCTAACAGTTTTACAAATGGAAGGACTGCAACTGCCACTGTCACTTCAATTGACTGGGAATTGACTGAGAGCTGGAGAAAATTTAAACAAAGTTTTAAAATTTATTTATCGGTGATCAGAGCAGATAAAAAACTGGAAAAAAAACAAAAGCTGTGATTCTACTCCACATAATAGGTGACGATGCAATTGAGGTATATAACCATTTTACTTCTGAAAATGGAGATAATTTGAATCTAAAAGTGATAATGGACAAATTTGAAGCATTTTGCATACCGAAGTGAAATGTGACTTAAGAGTGGTACAAATTCTTTACATGTCGGCAGAGAGATGGTTAAATGATTGATCAATTTGTTATGGAGTTGGGGCACCGCAGTAAAACATGCAAGTTTGCAGAACTCACAGACTCTCATTGAAGACAGAATTGTTTATGGCATTCTGGATAAAGGTCTGAGAGAAAAACTGTTAAGGGAACAAGACTTAGATTTGAGAAAAGCTTTGTTGCTTTGAGGGCGTGGATACTTCCATGGACGATATTATTGTTTGGGGATCATCTAAAAAAAGAGCATGATACCAGACTTAGAAAGGTCTTAGAGGCAACACGCAAGGCAAACCTGAAGTTGAATAAAGACAAATGTCAGCTAGGAGTGACTGAACTTACCTTTGTGGGTGATATCACCAGCAGGGTGTGCGTCCTGATCCATTGAAGGTTTCTGCTATTGAGAACATGTAATGTTCATTGTAAAAAGAATGTCCAAAGGTTCATGAGAATGGTCAACTACATGGGAAAATTCATACCCAATCTTTCGGAACAGCTTGCTCCACTGAGGCAGCTAACAGAAAAGAAAAATGAATGGAGCTGGAATCATGAACAGGAGAAAGCATGGCAAAATCTCAAGAAAGTGCTCACTAAAGAACCTGTGTTGAAATTCTATGATGCTGAGAGACCCATCAAAATCTCATGTGATGCATCAAGCAGGCTAGAGGCAGTATTACTCCAGAAACATGATAAGGAATGGCTACCAGTGGCATATGCATCTCGTTCGTGATCTGATCCAGAAACAAGGTATTGTAGCGGTGTGCTACATGCAGCGCTAAAATTATGACACGGAGTCGGTAACTGCAGTCGAAGGAAAAAACTTTATTCGAAATCCTCAGCCTCACTTTTAAGCCTCCCTCAACCTGCCCCCCGTGGCGCAGAGGCTCCAAAGCTCTGTGCTTGCAAACCCCCGTAGGCTATCTAATTGTGAGCCGGTTCGGATGTGCCAGGAAATGGGTCGCCACATAACCACCCCCCAGAACCGGCGATACACTCCCCAATGTCCACAGTCTGGGCCGGTTGCGCCAGGTCCACATGGGCCGGTTTGAGGCGGTCCACCGTGAAAACCTCCTCTTTCCCCCCAACGTCCAGCACGAACGTGGACCCGTTGTTCCGGAGCACCATAAACGGCCCCTCGTATGGCCGCTGCAGCGGTGGCCGATGCCCGCCCCTTCGTACAAACACAAACTTACAGTTCTGCAGATCTTTGGGTACACAGGTCGGGTTCCGCCCGTGCTCTGAAGTGGGTATGGGGGCCAGGTTACCGAGCTTCTCGTGTAGTCTGCCCAGGACTGCTGTGGGATCTTCCTCTTGCCCCCGTGGGGCTGGTAGGAACTCCCCGGGGACGACCAGGGGCGCGCCGTATACCAACTCGGCCGACGAGGCGTGCAGGTCGTCCTTGGGTGCTGTGCGGATGCCGAGTAGGACCCAGGGAAGCTCGTCCACCCAGTTGGCTCCTCGTAGGCGGGCCATGACGGCCGACTTCAGGTGACGGTGGAAACGCTCCACTAGCCCGTTCGACTGTGGGTGGTAGGCAGTTGAGTGGTGCAGCTGAGTCCCCAAAAGGCTGGCCATAGCTGACCACAGGCTGGAGGTGAACTGGGAGCCTCTGTCGGAGGTAATGTGGGCCGGTACACCAAAGCAAGATATCCAGGTGGTGATCAGGGCTCGGGCGCAAGATTCGGAGGTGGTGTTGGTGAGCGGGACCGCCTCTGGCCATCTTGTGAACCGGTCCACGATAGTCAGGAGGTGCCGCGCTCTGCGCGACACTGGCAGGGGGCCCACGATATCCACATGAATGTGGTCGAAACGCCGGTGGGCGGGATGGAATTGCTGCAGTGGGGCTTCGGTGTGCCGCTGCACCTTGGCCATCTGGCAGTGCATGCACGTTTTGGCCCATTCACTGACCTGTTTGCGGAATCCGTGCCAAATGATCCTGCTGGAAACCATCCGGACAGTTGTCCGGATGGAGGGATGCATCAAGTTACGAATGGAGTCAAAAACACGGCGCCGCCAGGCTGTCGGGACGACGGGACAGGGCTGGCCGGTGGCAACGTCACAGAGTAGGGTCCTCTCACCCGGGCCTACGGGGAGGTCCTGGAGCTGCAAACCGGAGACTGTGGTTCTGTAACTCGGAATCGCCTCATCTGCCTGCTGTGCCTCTGCCAGTGCCTCAAAGTTTACCCATTGGGAAAGGGCATGAACAGTAGGGCGAGAGAGCGCATCCGCCACGACATTGTCCTTACCCGAGACGGGCCGGACGTCCGTCGTGTATTCAGAGATGTAGGACAGGTGGCGTTCCTGGCGGGACAACCAGGGGTCGGACGCTTTCGTAAACTCAAAGGTAAGCGGTTTGTGGTCCGTGAACGCGGTGAAGGGCCGACCTTCTAGGAAGTATCTGAAATGCCGGATTGCCAGGTAGAGCGCCAACAGTTCCCGGTCGAAAGCACTGTACTTGAGCTCGGGTGGCCGCAGGTGTTTGCTGAAAAATGCCAGGGGTTGCCAGCGACCTGCGATGAGTTGCTCCAGCACCCCACCAACTGCCGTGTTAGATGCGTCCACTGTGAGGGCGGTAGGGGCGTCCATTCTGGGATGTACTAGCATTGCGGCGTTCGCCAAAGCTTCTTTCGTTTGAACGAAAGTGGCGGCGGACTCCTCGTCCCAGGTAATGTCCTTGCTCGGACCAGACATCAGGGCGAACAGGGGGCGCATGATCCGGGCAGCTGAAGGGAGGAAGCGGTGGTAGAAATTGACCATACCTATGAATTCCTGAAGGCCTCTGATCGTGGTGGGTCAGGGGAAGTGCCGGACCGCATCTACCTTAGCGGGCAGAGGGGTTGCCCCGTCTTTAGTAATCCTGTGGCCCAGGAAGTCAATGGTATCGAGTCCGAACTGGCATTTGGCGGGGTTGATTGTAAGACCGTACTCACTCAGTCGGGCGCAGAGTTGACGGAGGTGGGACAGATGCTCCTGACGACTGCTGCTGGCTATGAGGATGTCGTCCAAATAGATGAACACGAAGTCCAGGTCCCGTCCCACCGCGTCCATTAACCGCTGGAACGTCTGTGCGGCATTCTTCAGACCGAACGGCATGCGGAGGAACTCGAAAAGGCCAAACGGGGTGATGAGAGCCGTTTTGGGGATGTCGTCAGGATGCATTGGGATTTGATGGTACCCTCGGACGAGGTCTACCTTGGAGAAGATCCGTGCGCTGTGCAGGTTTGCCTCAAAGTCCTGAATGTGCGGCACAGGGTAGCGGTCCGGTGTGGTAGCCTCGTTCAGCCTGCGGTAGTCGCCACACGGTCTCCAGCCTCCCGTCGCTTTGGGCACCATGTGCAGGGGGTAGGCCCATGGGCTGTCGGACCACCATACGATCCCCAATTCCTCCATCCTCTGGAACTCCTCCTTCGCCAGTCGGAGCTTGTCCGGGGGAAGCCGCCGAGCGCGGGCGTGGAGGGGTGGTCCCTGGGTCGGGATGTGGTGCTGTACGCCGTGTCGGGGCATGGCCGCTGTGAACTGCGGTGCCAGAACCGATGGGAAATCCGCCAGGACCCTGGTGAAGTCGTTGTCGGACAGCGTGATGGAGCCGAGGTGAGGGGCTGGCAACTGGGCTGCACCCAGGGAGAACGTCTGAAAGGTCTCGGCGTGTACCAGTCTCTTCCTGGGCAGGTCGACCAGTAGGCTGTGAGTCCGCAAAAAATCCGCACCCAGAAGTGGTTGGGCTACGGCGGCCAGTGTAAAGTCCCACGTGAACTGGCTGGAGCCGAACTGTAGCTGCACCTGACGGGTGCCATAGGTCCTTACTGTGCTGCCGTTCACGGCCCTCAGGGGGGGCCCCAGTGCCCTGCTGCGGGTGTCGTAACTCGTCGGAGGTAAAACGCTGATCTCGGCACCAGTGTCGACCAAAAACCTGCGTCCCGACCTTCTGTCCCACACACACAGGAGGCTATCCCGATGGCCAGCTGCCGTAGCCATCAGCGGCGGCTGGCCCTGGCGTTTCCCGGGAACTTGCAGGGCGGGCGACAACGGTGGGCTTCTGCGCCCCACCTCTAGTGGTAGAAGCACCAGTGTTCATTGGGCCGGGGGTTGGTGGGCTCTGTGGCCGGGCCTGGACTGGTTTGCTGCTGGGAGCGTGGCTGGGAGATCTGTGCGATGGACGCCCCGCTCACCTTTTTGGCGTCCACAGCAAGTCCGCCCGGGCTGCCACTTTCCGGGGGTCACTGAAATCCACGTCGGACAGCAGCAGGCGTATGTCCTCGGGCAGCTGCTCCAGGAATGCCTGCTCAAACATGAGGGAGGGTGTGTGTCCGTCGGCGAGAGACAACATCTCATTCATTAAAGCCGAAGGAGGTCTGTCGCCCAAGCCATCCAGATGCAGTAAACAGGCAGCCCGCTTGCGCCGTGAGAGTCCGAAAGTCCTGAGGAGCAGGGCTTTGAATTCCGTGTACTTGCCGTCTGCCGGGGGCGACTGTACGAACTCCGCGACCTGGGCCGCTGTGTCCTGGTCGAGGGAGCTCACCACGTAGTAGTAGCGGGTGTCTTCTGAGGTGATCTGGCGAACGTGGAATTGGGCTTCGGCTTGCTGGAACCATAGGTTCCGTCGCTGTGTCCAGAAACCCGGCAGTTTCAATGAAACCGCATGAACAGAGGCGGCGTCGGTCATTTCTGGTCCAAAAATCGTTTGGTCCGTCGGGGTCACCAATTGTAGCGGTGTGCTACATGCAGCGCTAAAATTACGACACGGAGTCGGTAACTGCAGTTGAAGGAAAAAACTTTATTCGAAATCCTCAGCCTCACTTTTAAGCCTCCCTCAACCTGCCCCCCGTGGCGCAGAGGCTCCAAAGCTCTGTGCTCGCAAACCCCCGTAGGCTATCTAATTGTGAGCCGGTTCGGATGTGCCAGGAAATGGGTCACCACAGTATGCCCAAATTGAAAAAGAACTGCTCAGCATTATGTTTGCTTATGAGAGATTTCATCAGTTTGTGTCAGGGCAATCTATTGATATTGAAACTGATCATAAGCCTCTGATTCCATTGTTTCACAAACCATTAAGCGACTGTCCTTTGTGAATTCAGCGAATGATGATCAAATTGCAAAGATATGCACTGAATGTGTCATACACACCTGGTAAATTCATGTACACGGCTGACACACTTTCCAGAGATGTGGATCCAACAACAAAAGACAGTCACAGGGACACTGTTGATGTTCAGGCATTTGTTGATATGATCATAGAGACTGTACCTGTTGCTCCCAAAAAGTTGAAACTGCTGCGTCTTGAGACAGAGAAGGACAAAATTCTCAGTCAGGTAATACAAGTGGTGATGGATGGATGGCCAGATAATAGACTGTACCTCAGAAGTACAAGAATATTGGAACCACAGGTCAGAACTTTCTGTTGTGGATGGGATATTGTACAAAGGTAGCAGAATTGTGATTCTTAAAAGTCTCCGAAAAGAAATGCTTGGGAAAATTCATGAAGGCCACATAGGTATTGAAAAGTATAAGAGAAGGGCAGAGGAAGTGATGTTGTGGCCCAGGATGAATCAAGAGATTGCAGAATTGGTGCCTTCTTGTCAAATATGCCTTAAATACCAACCTAGCAACCCTCAGGAACCACTGCATCCACATCCTAGTCCTCAGAGACCTTATCAGAAGATAGGCATTGATCTGTTTGTAACTGACAACAAAGATTATCTATTAATAACAGATTACTACTCATTGTATGCTGAAGTGTGTGGTCTGAGCAATTATGTGCATGGTGTACCTGATGAAGACAATGGTCCACAATTCAATGGTGACTGCACAAGACATTTTGCTTGGGAATGGGGCTTTGTTCACACAACATCTAGTCCATTTTTCCCTCAGTCCAATGGATTAGTTGAGAAGTCGGTAGGAATTATCAAGAAACTGATGCACAAAGCAAAAGATAGTAGAGGTAATTTTTATAAAGCTTTGTTAGCCTATCGCTGTACTCCACTTGAATGTGGATTTTCACCTGCTCAGCTCTTGATGGGACATCGTTTGAGATCCAATCTGCCAATAGATGTGAGCCTACTGAGAACAGAGGGAGGTGAACAAGTGAAAAGATGGAAAGATGAACACAAAGCAAAGCAGAAAACATACTTTGACAGGTGTTCTCGTCCATTACCTGAACTGCATCAAGTAGATGAAGTAAGAATACAAGACAAAATGAACACATGGACAGAGAAAGCTACAGTAGTTGAAGAAGTACGACCCAGATCATACATGATCCAAACATACATACATGGAACAGTGCTAAGAAGAAATTGCAAAGACCTCAAGAAAGAGCCAACTTCAGAATTTCAGTTAACTGATGCAGACTAGACAAAACATGGAAATAACAACGAAACACAAGAACTGTGTGAACCACTTAGAAGGTCTACTCGTGTTCGTAAACCCCCAGAGAGACTGATAGAAACATGTTAAATTATGCATTTGCTCTGGTCAATGTTGTTAATTGTTTTTCTTTTAAAGTGAAGGAAGATGTGGTGATATCACGTGTCAGAACATGATTGGACAGAGTTCTGAGCATGTGCAGAAATCTGAGAAAGATCTGGAAACATAGAGAAGCATGCTGCTGTAAGACACGTGTGGTTTTGTTGCTGTTGTAAATAAAAGTTCTAGTTCTATTCTTCCAGAATATGTTTCGTTATTAGAAACCCACGGTACGTATTAATGTAAAGAACACAGCAAATACTATGGAGCCTAGTATCCAAGATGGAGCTGACTAATTTTACAACTTCCTGTAGCTTTCGATCCTGTGCAGTAGCCCACCCCCCATACCACACAGTGATGCAGCCTGTCAGAATACTCTCTCCACAGTATATCTGCAGAAGTTTTTGAGTGTCTTGGGTGACAAGCCAAATCTCCTCAGACTCCTAATGAAATATAGCCACTGTCTTGCCTTCTTTATAGTTGCATCAGTATGTTAGGACCAGGTTAGATCCTCAAAGATCCTGACACCCAGGAACTTGAAACTGCTCACTCTCTCTCCACTGCTGATCCCTTGTCTTCCTCTTCTTTGGTCTTACTGACATTGAGTGCAAGGTTGTTACTGCAATGCCACTCAATTAGCTGGTATATTTTGATCCTGTATGCCCACCTGAGATTCTCCCAACAATGGTTGTATCATCAGCCAATTTTTGAGTTACTCCTAGCCACACAGACATGTATATAAAGAGAGTAGAGCAGTGGCTAAGCACACATCCCAGAAGTGCGTTGATCGTCAGCGAGGAGGAGATATTATCAACAATCTGCACAGATTGTGGTCTTCCGGTTAGGAAGTCGAGGATCCAATTGCAGAGGGAGGTACGGAGGCCCAGGTTCTGTAGCTTATCATTTGGGACTGTGGGAACGATGTTGTTCGATGCTAACTATAGTCAACGAACAGCATCCTGGCATAGGTGTTGGTGTTGTCCAGGTGATCTATGGCCGCATGAAGAGCCGGTGAGATTACATCTGCCGTAGAGCTGTTGTGGTGATAGGAAAATTGCAGTGGGTCCAGGTCCTTGCAGAGGCTGAAGTTGACTCTAGTCATGACCAACCTTTCAAAGCAATTCGTCACTGCAGATGTGAGAGCTACTGGACGACAGTCATTAAGGCAGCTCACGCAGCTCTTCGTGGGCACTGGTGTAATTATTCCCCTTTTGAAGCAGGTGGGAATTTCTGACCATAGCAGTGAGAGATAGAAAATGTCTTTGAATGCTCCCATCAGTTTGTTAGCACAAGTTTTCAGAGCCTTACCAGGTACTCCATCAAGGCCCGCTGCCTTGTGAGGGTTCACCCTCCTGAAAGACAGCCTGACAACGGCCTCTGAGACAGAGATCACAGGATCACTGGATGCAGCAGGGATCTTCACAGCTGTAGTTATATTCTCTCTTTCAAGCAGACATAGAAGATGTTGAGCTCGTCTGAAAAAGAAGCATCACTGTCATTCATGATGTTGGGTTTCGCTTTATAGGAAGTAATGTCTTGCAAACCCTGCCAGAGTTGGCGTGTATCTGATGTCACCTACAACTTCGCTCAGGGTTGTTTCTTAGCTCTTGAAATAGCCCTCCGTGTCATGCCTGGTTTTCTGGTACAGACTTGGGTCGCCAGCCTTGAATGCCACAGATCTAGCCTTCAGCAGGCAACGAATCTCCTGGTTCATTCATGGCGTTTGGTGGGAATGTACAGCAAGTTTTTGTAGGCACACACTCATTCACACAGGTTTCACTGTAGTTGGTAACAACTAAGGTGGGTGACCTTGGGGTGGATGGTCATTTCTAACACAAATAGGAAAATCTGACTATCCTAAATTGTTGAATTCATCATTGAGTCCCAAGGGTTGCATAGTGCCTAGATAGAAGATGAAGTGGAATTCTGTTGTCATTAACTGGACTCTGAACCCATGCTCTCAATCCTCAATCATACTTTACTTACGCTTAAGGAGTCACTGTTCTGGTCAGAAAAGAAAAATAATATAACCATATAACAATTACAGCAGGGGAACAGTCCAAGTCGGCCCTTCTAGTCCATGCTGAATGCTTACACTCACCTAGTCCCACTGGCCTGCACTCAGCCCATAACCCTCCATTCCTTTCCTGCCCATATACCTGTCCAATTTTTTTTAAATGACAATATCGAACCTGCCTCTACCACTTCTACTGGAAGTTGACTCCACGCAGCTACCACCCTCTGAGTAAAGAAGTTCCCCCTTGTGTTACCCTTAAACTTTTGCCCCTTAACTCTCAACTCATGTCCTCTTGTTTGAATCTCCCCTACTCTCAATGGAAAAAGCCTATCCATGTCAACTCTATCTATCCCCCTCATAATTTTAAATACCTCTATCAAGTCCCCCCTCAACCTTCTACACTCCAAAGAATAAAGGCCTAACTTGTTCAACCTTTCTCTGTAACTTAGGTGCTGAAACCCAGGTAACATTCTAGTAAATCTTCTCTGTACTCTCTCTATTTTGTTGACATCTTTCCTATAATTCGGTGACCAGAACTGTCCACAATACTCCAAATTTGGCCTGACCAATGCTTTGTACAATTTTAACATCACATCCCAACTCCTATACTCAATGCTCTGATTTATAAAGGCCAGCATACCAAAAGCTTTCTTCACCACCCTATCCTCATGAGGTTCCACCTTCAGGGAATTATGCACCATCATTCTTGTATAGAATTGACTAACAGTTATAGATTGGTAAACTGTATGTTTGAAATTTTTTACTTTCACCATTCACAATGGAGGTGTTAAAGTCAATAGAAACTACAAACTAACAACCAAGGATATTTTAAAGCTAGTAAAGTAATTTGTTTCTTCAAACACCTTTCTTGCCTGAGCTGTCTGCATTCAGTTTTCAATGTATCCTTGGCTGGATGTTATGTTAACCTTTACCTTAGCACAGCTTCCTCAGTTCCATAAGCTTATGTTGCTAAAAAAAAAACATCAAGGCATGTTGCCTAGGAATGTTTGAATAGTTTCAGCCGGTCATTAGAGGGAATGTTTCTATAATTCTTTCTGTAATAATTCACAAATCCATAGTGACTTTTGAACTAGAATTTCTCTAGAAGTGCAGCCTTGGGTCCCCCTGCTGTTTCAGGTGAGTAACTACTGTGTGGGATCTCATGCATCATACCTTTACGTATTACCAGTCCACGATGAAATATGCTGCCCCTTGTAATGGTTAGCAGTGTAGATGCAGTCATTAATTTGTGCTTCTGCTTTAGAGATGTAAAAACACATCTCTCTTGCAGTCTTTAGTAAATCTGGTGAATCCAGATGCAAATCAACAAGGATGACATAGGTTGGATTTGACATTGCCGGAACAGCTGCTGTGGTTATTTAGAAAGAAAATGCAGCTTCTTGGAGAAATTAAGTGATGAAGCCCTTAATCACATTGTACATTCAATGGCTGCTTTATTAGGTACACCTGTACACCTCATTAATGCAAATATCTAATCAGCTAATCATGTGGCAACAAAATATTTGAAAGCATGCAGAAGTGGTTCAGTTGTTGTTCAGACCAGACCTCAGAATGGGGAAGAAATGTGATCTAAGTGACTATAGCCCTGGAATGATTGTTGATGCCAGGTAAGGTGGTTTGAGTATCTCAGAAATTGCTGATCTCCTGGGATTTTCATGTACAGCAGTCTCTAGAGATTATAGAGACTGGTGTGAAAAGCAAAAAAAAAAATCCAGTGTATGGCAGTTTGGCCCACAATATGCTGACCATGTAACCAACCTAGAATTTCCCTACCACATAGCCCTCCAGTTTTCTAAGCTCCATGTACCTATCTGAGAGTCTTTCAAAACACCCTATTGTATGCCACTACTACCTTCACTGGCAGTGCATTCCACACTCTGTGTGAAAAACTTGCTTCTAAGCACCTTTAAACTTTGCCCCTTCGTGTTAGCCATTTCAGCCCTGGGGAAAAAAACCTCTGGCTATCCACCACTCTGGACTCTTTTACAACTCAAATTCACAGTATTATTTTTATTTGCACTTTGTCTTTTGCACATTAATTGTTTTTTGTTCTTTCTCTGTTTATGTATAGTTTTTGTAGAATTTCATTATATTTATTTATTTCCTGTGAATGCCTGCATGAAAATGAATCTCAAGGTAGTTTTTGGTAACATATATGTACATTGAACTATAGATGTCGAGTGCATTTTGTAGATTGTAAATGCTACCACTCTTGTTGCAGTGAATGGAATGAATGTTTAGTTGGATTTAAATTTCCAAAGCAGCAGTGGTGGAATTTGAACTCATCACTGGGTGCTACATGGGGAGGAAAGAGACTATTGTAGGCATATTTGAACATGATGACAAAATATTAAATTTGGTTAAATTGGGGAGGTAGATGAATGTAAGTTAGTAAGCATGGGGTTGCTATGGAGTAGGACTTGGTATTGATTATATTATAAGCATCAGAGTTTTTAGATGGACTGGTTTGTGAAAGAAGAGGAGAAACAAGTTGGAAGCAGTGTCATCAGTGTGATATGGTAAAGCATAAGTGAACATTTCATGTCTTATTCTGGACACTGATACAACTTGCACATTTTGGATTAGAGCCTATAATTTTGCACTGACCTTTGACCACCTGGTCCTATCTGCATCTGGCCACAAAGCTATTGGGAAGCTCCACAGAAATCTAGCGCGTTAACTCACAGAACCTGTGTTACACACCATTCACACACCAAACTATTTCTATGGTGTGGACCATTAATTTGTGACTTGCATTGAAAAGATGAAAAGATTACAGACTAGTTGCAAAATAATTAATGTTGGCAATCACTTATTGAAGCACAGTTTGATTTAATTAAACACAACGTACTTGTTGGCCTGATTGTGAAAAGTTCCAGTTGCAGAATCTGATCTCTAAGCTTTTGGTAAGGAAACCAGGAATTACACATAAAATAAAGTTATAATTTATTTTCAGCTATCCACAGATTTAACTGAATTCCAAGATTGTTAGGACAAATCAGAAGGAATTGAATTTCATTCATACTACTTTTTCCAATATTAGCATATACTGTCAGACACAGCCTCTGTGAGATAATGTTGCCAGTTTTCATTTTCTGCTAAGGTTTTCCTAAAGCTGGTGTATTAATAGCCTGAGCAACACACGCATAATGCTGGAAGAACTTAGCAGGTCAGCCAGCATCTATGGAGAGTTATAAACAGTCAACGTTTCAGGCCGAGACCGCTGTGTGTGTTGCTCAGGTCCAATCCGTTGATGTTGCTGGATCTACTGAGATCCTCCAGCATTTTCTGTCTGTTCCTCTGGATTTCCAACATCTGCTGAATCTCTTGTGTTTGGTATTGCGAACCCAATTTCCATTTGCTGAGAGATGTATGTTTATTAGAAGTCGTTTCATCATGCCTGGCATTGGTAAGTCAGCAATGTAAGTAAACAAGGTCTTATTAACAAGAGGAAGTCTGCAGATGCTGGAAATCCGAGCAACACACACACAAAATGCTGGAGGAACTCGGCAGAACAGGCAGCATCTATAGAAAAAAGTACAGTCGATGTTTTGGGCCAAAACCCTTTGGCAGGACTAGAGAAAAAAAGCTGAGGAGTAGATTTGAAAGGTGGGGGGAGGGGAGGGAGAAACACCAGACGATAGGTGAAACTTGGAGGGGAAGGGATGAAGCAAAGAGCTAGGAAGTTGATTGGTGAAAGAGACAGAAGGCCATGGAAGAAAGGAGGGAGGAGCACCAGAGGGAATGTCCGCCAGAACAAACGGGATTGGCCGCCCATTATTCCACTTCCCATTCACTTTCCGATATGTCCATCCATGGCCTCTACGCCCCCTTCACTATTTCCTATCCCCTCGTCCCTCTCTCATATTATCTCCTTGCCCGCCCATTGCCTCCCTCTGGTGCTCCTCCCCCCTTTCTTCTTTCTTCCATGGCCTTCTGTCTCTTTCACCAATCAACTTCCTAGCTCTTTGCTTGATCCCTCTCCCTCCAGGTTTCACCTATTGCCTGGCATTTCTATCTCCCCTCCCCCCCATCTTTCAAATCTACTCCTCGGCTTATTTTTCCTTCAGTCCTGCCAAATGATTTTGGCCTGAAATGACGACTGTACTTTTTTCCATAGGTGCTGCCTGGCCTGCTGAGTTCCTCCAGCATTTTGTGTGTGTTACTAAGGTTTTATTAACTCGCTTGAATAAAGTGTGATGTTCTCCATTTCTCCAGCATGCAGACTTTGAGCTGACCCTACGGTACCTCTCTCCTGGTTGCAGGTTGTGGTCCTGGCATACTAGCAGACACAAAAATGCATACATTTGAACGCTGTGTGTATTTTGGAGATTCCTGCCAGGATGTACTGAGCGCTTTGGGATCTCCACACAAAGTTTTCTACAAGTCAGAGGACAAGGTAAGTTTAAATCTTCATCTATCCCCAACATCTAAGTGTCTTAGGGAGTGTGGTGTTTATGGTCCATTATGTGACAGACTGAACCTGGAGATGCAGTGTTATTCTTCCTTACTGATTTGTTTTTAAGCAAGTTGTACTGGAAAAACAGTTATGCATGTTTCATGTTATCTAGTTCCCATCTACAGCAGTGACATTTCAGTAGTGACTACATCATTATTTCATGCCACGAACACTCCACCAGCAACACGGATACTGTTTATGCCTGTATTGATTGTGAATTTTTTTGAGCGTGATACTATTTACCTTGTATTAAAGTAAGTTGGATTTTCTGCCCTTTCGCTGCTCATTTAATGATTATCCTTGTGATTTTTTTTAACAGATGAAAATCCATTCTCCCTCCCCTCACAAGCAGGTACCCTCCAAGTGCAATGACTACTTTTTCAACTACTTCACTCTAGGAGTGGTACGTATCCACTGTTGCACTTGTTGCTGACAAGCTGGTGTTATACCAGTCACCTCACCTCACAGCTTTTGTTTCTTTCTGACTCTCTTTAACAGGATGTTCTGTTTGATGCCACAACACATCAGGTGAAGAAATTTGTGCTTCATACCAACTACCCAGGTCATTACAACTTCAATATGTGAGTGTCAACCTCAGCAGTAAACATTACATTCAGTCAGAGAGTGAACCATACACAGAGAGAGTCATGTGTCTTCTGGCTCTTTATAGCAAGCCACTCTGTCCGGTTCCCCACTGATCTGCAAATTTTTATGTTTTAAAATATTTATTCAATGCTCCTTTGAAAAGCAAAATTGAATCTGCATTGACAAAATTTTCAGCTGGTGTGTTCCTAGTCACAATTGCATGCTGAAGAAGGAGAACCAGGAGTGGGCCAACAGGCTCCACAGGAACACAGTGCCATTTCAGATTATGGATTATACGAGTCCATACTTCCTTGAAAGTGGCAACAATAATGGATAGGAGGGTAAAGAAGCCGTACTACATATTCCCCCATCAGTCGGGGTGCTGAGTATAAAAGTCTGGAAGTCATGTTGTAGTTATATAAAACTTTGGATGGGCCACATTTGGAGTATAGGGTGTATTTCTGGTCACCATGTTACAAGAAGGATGTGGAGTCTTTGGAGAGAGTGCAGAAGCCATTCACCAGGATGTTGTCTGGATTCGAAAGTATTAGTTGTAAGGAGTGGTTGGACAAACTTAGATTGTTCTATGAAGTTACAGAGGGTGAGGGGTGACCTGATGGAAGCTTATAAAATTATGGAATGTCAAATGCTAGAGAGCATGCAGCTAAGGTGTGAAGTGGGGGAGTTTAATGGCAATTTACAAAGCAAGTTTTTATTTACACAGAGAACGCGCTGACAGGGATAGTGGTGGTGACTGATACAAAAGTAACGCTTAAGAGGCATTTTGACAGGCATGTGATCAAGCAGGGAATGAAGGTATTCAGACCATATGCAGGCAGGTGGATTTCTTTAGATTGGCATTTGGCGTCATGGACTGAGGGGGGCCTGTTCTTGTTCTGTACTGCCCCGTGTTCAGTGATGACTGCTCTTTTACCTACTTCCTACCATCCTGCACTGACCGTATTCTTCGATTCCAAAGATCTCTCAGTCACTGTCTCTGTTCCGACTGAGGGAAGTGTCCTATATTAGAGAGGCAGGGTTGAAAGGAAATGTAACTTGGATATCTGTGTATTCTAGTCAATGTAGGTGATCATTAGGGAACCAGAACAGTCTTAAATCACAACAGGACGTTAATTATGCAGAATACTGGCCGAAGCCCGTTCATGGTACCAGGTTCTCATCAGAATAGTCACTGCTCTGTATATATAATGTTGGAATTTCCTGAAGTTAGTCTATTCAGTAGGTGTGTTCTGGAGAGCAACCACTTGATGACTGCTTGCTCTTTGTTTTACCCTACATACACATTGCAGCATCGAAACTGGGATTCAGTCTTGTTGGGACCATTGCCACATAGGGTGAGAGGCGTTGAGCACAGCTGTTCTCTGGTATGGTGTGCACATTAATGACTTATATCACTTAATATGAAGATATGTATTTTTATCCATGGGCTCAATTGAGTCATGTAGCTCTTTCTGCAGTTCTTGAAAATTGCTTAAAAAAAAACTTGAGTAAAAGTTTCTTTACTACTTTGGTGGTCTCTTGAGTTTGAGAATGATTTCTACTCCAGCTTTTGTAGCTTCTGAGGTCACTGCGGTATTCACAGACAGACGAATCGGGAAGTGCCTGACAGGATGAGTGGGTGTATAGTCTGTGTGCTCTTTGTGTTCCAATATGTGAGTATGGCAACAGTCCTCCATTTTGCACAGTCACGATGTAGGCGTTGTGGTGCTCCCAAGGAGGCTTTGAGATCACATTTGAATCTTTTCTTTTGTCCGCTTGGTAACTCCTTCTGTGATTAAACTT
The DNA here is from genome assembly GCF_030144855.1 of Hypanus sabinus. NCBI lineage: Eukaryota > Metazoa > Chordata > Chondrichthyes > Myliobatiformes > Dasyatidae > Hypanus > Hypanus sabinus. The sequence goes on along the minus strand of NC_082722.1, from coordinate 16,831,490 downwards.
GGAATAGGGTGCCTGTTCAAGGAATATATGTGGACAACTGGAGTCAACTATGTGTAATCAGGGCCTTGATAATAGGGATATGGGATGGAGAGATTCATCCATCCTCCCAGTGGATTTAGCAGATTTTGCAGTCGGCCCGGGTGGTAGCTGCCCATTGTCTGGGTGCCTGCAACAGCAGTCCATGCCTCAGCAAAGTAAGGGAGGTCATAATCTCACTGCTCTCCAGTGGATCAGGTTTTCATCCATTTTACTTGATTTTTAAGCACTCTTTCTCTTAAGCTGTGCTAGTGTGCTGACATGATGATAAGTTTTGACACTGTTCTCTGATTTTGAAGTGGTTCCTGAGCTTTGAGGAGCGCTCTACTTTTCCCAATGTCTTGAAATTAATCTTTATTGTCAGGGGAAAGTGTTGTACGGTCAAGTTTTCTTGAAACCCATCCTTGTGTACTCCAGTGAATGGAGGGTTTGGTGCAAATCGAGTAGCATGATAAGAGTTTGGATTAACTTTGATTATTACTGGAGACAATAGGAATTAAACATTTCCCCATTCTCCAGTAGTTCATTCCCACCCCAGCAGAAAGTATTTTTGGAGATGAACTAAATGTGTTGGTGTAATGACACAGCCACACGGACAGGACCAGAGTTTCTGCTGCTATGAGATTGTAGCTGTCCTAGCAACACCATTTAGTCTCCTGTATTGCATCCAGTTTTAGCATTTTCTCTCTTAAGCATGGAATTGGCAGGGTGGACTTAGTTACTCAGCAGAGCGAATAACTCCAAATACATATATAATTGACTGTCTGCAATTTTATTTGTTTTTGCCAGATACCATCGCTGTGATTTCAAGATACCACTGGCAGTAAAACGAGGTGAAACCCTTTTCTGTGGGACAGCTGGGGGTGGCAGATGATCAGTTCTTTTTTGCTTTGGAACAATGATAATTCTAGAGAATACAAAACAGATGCTCTAGGAAGAAATTATTGAAGCTGAATGACTATATGAACTGCTTGGTGTGGCATTGTTCCCAAATGATGAGACAAAGGAAACATCTGGTGGGAGATTTTTTAAAAAAAGATCAAAACCATTGAACAGTTACCATTAACAGTGAATTCTGATTAATTGGGACACATTGAGACCAGTACATTTTGGCCCAATAAGTGGCTGCCCCAATTAGCCAAAGTTTTATGAAAGTGGACTGCCTATACTAAAACACTACTATAAAGCTGTATTTGTTCCTAATAGTTACCAACAGGAGAATTTAGCCAGTGTTCGCTGCTGTGTTCATTTGATTGACAGTAAGTGAACAAAATTAACAGACACCTCATGCAAATAATGGGCGGCCTTCATCCAATGCAACACACACACATTGCTGGAGGAACTTAGCAGGCTAGGCAGCGTCAATGGAAATTAATAAATGGTCAACTTTTTGGGACAAGAACCTTCTTCAGGACATGCTTTCAACAACTGTATCCTCCAAATCTTCATTTTCACTCCCAGCCATTTCTGGCACCCTCAAGCCCAAATTTCTGAAAGCACAGTAAGCAAAACAGTTCTGATTTGTCTTGCTGCTTTTTACGTGCCAACTGTAGTTGACAAAAATCACTACTTTTTGAACACAGGAACATGTAATTGACGCTGTTTAAAAACTGCTCAAAACATGGTGTAGTGCCTACCTATGCAAGTGGATGTGACAGACGTTAGTTAGAAACTGTTCGGCAACAGTCTCCTGTCCCAATTAAGTGGCATTGTGCCCAAATAAATGAAGGGAATCCTGGCTATTTTCAGAATTACTTTTTATTCTTTAGAAGTTGTCCCAAATAAGCAGGTGCCCTGATTAGCTGAAGTAATCAGAATCCACTGTAGATACAAATTTGTCCTGGAACCTAATTACAGCACAGTGCTTGTTTTCATATTCACTTGGCAATCGTCTGCTCTGCCCAACCAACATAACTGTTTTTGGATTTCTGTACTTTGTTCCTCTCACTTCTGCTTATCCAGGTTCCATGTCAAAGTTCAGATGAGAGGAACTCTAACATTGAAGTAACTGCAGGGTTATTTAGTTATGAAAATAATCTTAACAATGAATGTTCTGTGCATTGTAAAGCAGAGCTATTAATACAAAAACGTCACTCCATCAAAAGCCTTTCTAACACCCCAAGCAGTTAATCCGATAAACCATTCTAGGTAGCTCCCCTCATACTCCCTCTATCTATTACTTCAGCCACTACACTGCACTGTAAACACTTCAAACCACTTTTTATAAAGCAGTTTACATTGTAAATACATGCTGATACTTGTGTATTTATGCATATTTTATTCCATATCTATTCTTCTAACAATTATAAAGATTAATTAATTATATAAAAAATCTTTGTTGCATGTTGCACCAACACACCCCAGCAAATTCCTAATACAGGTAAATGTGTTTGGCGAATAAAGTTGATCCTTTATTTATATAAGGGTTTCAGCTGGGGAAACTGCTATGGTAGTTCATAGAAACACCAATAGAAGTCATCTGCACCCATGAAGTAGTGATCATAATCTTGCTACAAGGTAGGGTTAATAGATAAAGCAGTGGGCAACAGTGGGAATAAAGGGAGCCTTTTCTGGCTGGGTACCAGTGACTTGTGGTGTTTCACAGGATCAATTTTTTTTACATTATATGTCAATGACTTAGATGATAGAATTGATGGCTTTGTTGAAATGTTTGCAGACAATATGAAAACAGATGGAGGCACAGGTAGTTTTCAGGAAGTAGAGAGACTACAGAAGGACTTAGTCAGATTAGAAACATACTTTATTGATCCCAAAGGAAATTGCATTGTCACAGTAGCATTACAAGTTCACAGGTGTACAATATTAGAAGTAAGAAGAATAAATAAAAGTAAGTTATCTCAAATAGTCTAACAGGAGGGGAGTCATCACTTCCCCAGCAGTAGGCTATTCATTACAGAGCTTTATGGCGGAAGGTAAGAATGACCTCGTATAACGCTCTTTGGAGCAGCGTATTTGTCTTAATCTGATATTGAAATTGCTCCTCTGTTCAGCCAAGGTGGCGAGCAGAGAGTGAGAAACATTGTCCAGAATTGCCAGGATTTTTCGTAGGCTCCTTTGTTCTGCCACTGCCTCCAGTGTGTTCAGTTTGACTCCTATAACAGAGCCAGTCTTTCTAATTAGTTTATTGAGCCTCTTGGCATCACCCGCATTGATGCCATTGCCCCAGAACAGTACTGCATAGAAGATTGTACTGGCAATAACAGACTGGTCGAACATGTGAAGGAGAAGCCTGAATACTCCAAAGGACCTCGGTCTCCTTGGGAAGTACAGGTGACTCTGGCCCTCCATGTACACAGCCTCTGTGTTGGTGCTCCACTCAAGTCTGTCATCCAGGTGCACCCCCAGCTACTTGTAGGTCCTCACCATCAATAGTAACAGGGAGCAATGCCGGCTTAGTTTTCCTAAAGTCCATCTTTATCTTACTGATGTTGAGCTGCAGATGATTCAGCTTGCACCATTTGACAAATGGTCCAGGGCCCTGTATTCATCCTCCCGTCCTCCCTTTATAGACCCAACTGTTGCTGAGTCATCAGAGAATTTCTGCAGATGACGTGACTCAGTGTTGTATCTAAAGTCTGAGGTTTGCAGGGTAAATAGGAAGGGAGCCGATGGGGCCCCAGTGCTGCTTATAGCCACGTCTGACACACAGCTCTGAAGCTGCACCAACTGAGGTCTGCCAGTCAGATAGTCCATCATCCAGGATACGATGCAAGTGCCAGCCTGCATTGAACAGAGCTTTTCCCCCAGCAGTGAGGAGAATGGGCAAATAAATGGCAGATAATGGAAGTGTGTGGTCATGCATTTAGGTAGAAGAAATTAAAAGATCGACTATTTTCTAAATAGAGAGAAAATACAAAAAAAACTGAGGTGCAAAGGGACTGGGAGTCCTTGTGCAGCATTCCCTAATTTGCAGGTTGAGTCTGTAGTGAGGCAGTCAAATGCAATATTAATATCATTTCAAGAGGACTAGAATGTAAAAGCAGAGATGTAATGTTGAAACTTTATAAAACATTGATGAGGCCTCACTTGGAATATTGCAAGCAGGTTTGGCACCCTTATCTTAGAAAGGATCTGCTGAAACTGGAGAGAGTCTAAGAACAGAGGGCACAGCCTCAGAATAGAGGGTCATCCTTTTAGAATGGAGATGAGAAAGAATTTCTTTAGGCAGAGAATGATGAATCTGGAATTCTTTGCCACAGGCAGCTGTGGAGGCCAAGTTTTTAATGTATATTTAAGGCAGAGATTGATAGGTTCTTGAGTGGTCAGGGCATGAAAAGATATTGGGAGAAGGCAGGAGATTGGGGCTCAGAGGAAAACTGGATCAGCCATAGAGAAATGGCTCAGCAGACTTGATGGGCTAAATGGCCTAATTCTGCTTCTATATCTTATGGTCATGTGATAGTGACACCAGACCAGGTTATTCTTGATGGCAAAAATAATTCTCAAATCAAGACAATTTTACCCTTCCAGTCAGCCCTTGAGGAGAAGGGGTCAATTATTCTTTAGAGCTAGCAATCTATTACCCATTATAGCTCACGCAGAGCAGTAACAAACAGTTGGAGGAACTCAGCAAGTCAAATGGTTTCCGTAGAGGGAAGAAAAAGCTGAAGGGATTGTCAGTGGTTCTGTTTGAAACGTGCATCAGAACTGTGGTCCCTGCGCTTCGGGCTGAGATGTTAATGTCAGAACCTACAGTTTGAGCAGTTATGGTGGAATGACATTCAAGTTCCATTGTTGATTTTTCCATAGGGACCCTAACTTTAAGGTCCCAGATTTTCATTTTGAGCAATAGAAGTTATTTGTGTATTAATTCTTTATTTTAAAAATGGAATAGGCATATGGGCATAGCAGAGCAAGGTCGTCTGACAAAAGTCAGCATACACCACTATATATTTCAAGTCTTTGATTTTCAAATGGCAATTCTCTGACAGAGGTTGTAACAGTCCCAGAGCTATTACAACTAATAGTTTTAGCAATCCTTGAATCTGGCCATCTCTTCAACTTGTAATCACTTCCCAAGACAGCTCTGAAGCTGGTTTCTGCTTCAGGAGTCTAGTGTTGAATGTGCAATGTCCTGGCCTTCTTGCAATTATGAGAAGCGGTTTCATAAGCAAATCCAGAACAACACACACAAAATGCTGGTGAGGCTGCATTTATGGAGAGGAAACATCAGTTGACATTTCAGGTTGAGAGCCTTCACTCGGACTGGAAAGGAAGGGAGCCAAAGCCAGACTAAGAACGTGGGGGGAGGGGAAGGAGTACAAACTAGCAGGCGATAGGTGAAACCAGGTTGCGGGGAGGGGGGTGGGGGGGATGAAGTGAGAAGTTGGGAGCTGATACGTGGAAGAGGTAAAGGGCTGAAGAAGAAGGAATCTGATAGGAAAGGAGAATGGACAATGGGAGAAAGGGAAGGAGGGTGGACCACGAATGTTTCATTATGTTTACCTTTTGGTCCACCGTAGATTTCCTTTTTAAAGCTGAGATTGCGATCTGTCGCATTTCTGCTGGTTTCAGCTGCAGTTTTGCTGGAGTTGAAGTCAAACAGCGCAAAAACAGACCCTTTAGCCCATCAGATCCATGCTAGCCATCAAGCACTCATTCAAACTAATCCTATTTCTATTCTTCCCACATTCCTTTTGCTCATTCTATCACTTATCTACACAGTGGGGCATTCTAAGGTGCCAGTTTAAGCTTTGAGGTGTGGCAGGAGCATGGGGGGAGGGGAATAGAAGTACGTATAGGGAACTCGTGTGGTCATAGGGAATGAAGTACAAACTCTAAACTGCCCTGGAGGCTGGGACTGAAATTAAGATTGAACAAGTTGACTACATATAAATTAGATAGAATTGAAATAGTTTTGCAGGTTCTTACTGATCATTTGGGTTTTTGTTGACAGATGAAAGCACTGATGCACACTCACAGCCATGTATTGTCACTACTTACAGCAAGGTGAGCTATTGATATTGAAATAACTGAATAATTCAATGCGTCCCAAGACTCAGGCACATACAAACCATATCTGGATGATGATCTGTTCCATGTAAATGCTATTGGTTTGCATATATTTTACAATTGATTTTAGGATCTTCAACCTGCATTATTGCACTGTATTGATTGGCCAAATGGAAAGTATCCCTGTATTTAACCAGAAAACTGATCTGGCACCAAACCAGCTATTTCAAAGTAGCTCCCATAGGAGAGATGCATGCATGTGCTCTGAACATCTGTTTGAAGATCTCTTCAAGTATATGAACTGCTCTGGTGCTAACTTCTAAACCAGTTTCAGATGCAAGTTAATAAATGTGAAATTAGCTCACTTACTCTTCTCCAAAAAATTAATGTGTGTAATGTCTTAATTCATACTAAAACTATTTTTTCATGTCTTCATTCTCCCCATTACCTTCTCCAGACACCACAGCCCATTCTGAATCAGAACCAGGTTTATTATCGCTGACAAATAGAAACATAGAAAACCTACAGCACAATACAGGCATCGGCCCATAAAGCTGTGCCGAACATGTCCCTACCTTAGAAATACCGAGGCTTACCCATAGCCCTCTATTTTTCTAAGCTCCATGTACCTATCCAGGAGTCTCTTAAAAGACCCTCTTGTTGCCGCCTCCACCTCTGTTGCCGGCAGCCCATTCCACGCACTCACCATTCTCTGAGTAAAAAAAAAAGCTTGCCCCTGACATCTCCTCTGTAACTGCTTCCAAGCAGCTTCAAACTATGCCCTGTCATGCTAGCCATTTCAGCCCTGGGGAAAAAACCTTTCACTATCAATGCCTCATTATCTTCTACACCTCTATCAGGTCACCTCTCATCCTCCATCACTCCAAGGAGAAAAGGCCGAGTTCACTCAAACTATTCTCATAAGGCATGCTCCCCAATCCAGGCAACATCCTTGTAAATCTCCTCTGCACCCTTTCTGTGGTTTACACATCCTTCCTGTAGTGAGGCAACTAGAATTGAGCACAGAACTCCAAGTGGGGTCTGACCAGGGTTGTAGATAGCTGCAACATTACCTTTCAGCTCTTAAACTCAGTCCCACGGTGCACTGTATGCTGCCCTAACCACACAGTCAACCTGCGCAGCAACTTTAACTGTCCTATGGACTCGCACCCTAAGATCCCTCTGATCCTCCACACTGCCAAGAGTCTTACCATTAATACTATATTCTGCCATCATATTTGACCTACCAAAATGAACCACTTCACACTTATCTGGGTTGAACTCCATCTGCCACTTCTCAGCCCAGTTTTGCATCCTATCAATGTCCTGCTGTAACCTCTGACAGCCCTCCACACTATCCACAACACCTCCAACCATTGTGTCATCAGCAAATTTACAAATCCATCCTTCCACTACCTCATCCAGGTCATTTATAAAAATCATGAAGAGTAGGGGTCCCACAACAGATCCCTGAGGCATACCACTGGTCACTGACTGCCATGCAGAATATGACCCGTCTACAACCACTCTTTGCCTTCTGTGGGCAAGCTGGTTCTGGATCCACAAAGCAAGATCCCCGTGGATCCCATGCCTCCTTACTTTCTCAGTAAGCCTTGCATGGGGAACCATGTCATATACACTACATCTACGGCTTTGCGTTCTTCAATATGTTTGGTCACATCCTCAAAGAATTCAGTCAGGCTTGTGAGGCATGACCTGCCTTTGACAAAGCCATGCTGACTATTCCTAATCATATTACTCCTCTCCAAATGTTCATAAATCTTGCCTCTCAGGATCTTCGCCATCATATGTCATGAGACTTGTTCCTTTATGGCAACAGTACAGTACAAGACATAAAAATATGTTATAAATTTCAATAAGAAATATACTCACACAATATAGAACGTGGGTTCATTGTCCATTCAGAAATCTGATGGTGGAGGGAAATAAGCTCTGGTTCCCTTTAAATTCATCTTGCTTAGCATCCAGGGAAATAGTCCTTTTATTTGCATCCCCTCCACCATCTGAATCCTTCATTATATTGATGGCTGGCATACTGTTCTGGATGTATTACAAGATGCACAGCAGCAACCTACCGAGGTTTCCTGCTCATCTCCCAACCTGTAGTATCAAGTAGGGCAAGAGCACATTCACCATCAAGTTCTCCAAGACCCATAGCAGTCAAGCTATGGATTGGTCATTATCATGATAAAAATATTCCCTATCAAAGCATTCATTTATTGCAATACGATTCTTCTTCAATCAATATGTTCAATAATGTTGCTTAATTTCAAAATTAGTAACAAGTACAAAGTTTACTCTATTCAAGTAAACAGCCTTACCACATTTTGATATCCCTGTTAACACCAAATGTACGAATCCTCATTATCCTTGAGCCACTCAATGAAGACCATAGTTTGAAGCAGAGCCAGAAACCAAATAAGGCAAGGCAATGCTCTTACATCTCTTCTGCTGCTCTGCAGATGTACTGTAAGTGTATCATCTCAATTTTAGACCTCCAGTCAACTTCTAGCTCCAGTCAAAAGAAGTTCTTTCTGGTAGTGGAAAATCTCCTGATATACACAGGATCAAACAACTCCTGTCACATGCCAAGTCCATCCCATTGCATCATAAATTACTATAGTATCCTAGCTTTAACTAAGCTTCTTAACACATTAGCCATTACCACATGTAGTATTTAAAAGTGTTTGTTCCACGTGTTCTACTTAATGAACTAACGTTACATAATATCACTCTTGGAAACCGCCTAAAAAGTTCCTGTATACCTCCTGAGAAGACAACACTTCCATTTTCTTGAAGGCAATAAAAATTCAACTCCCCCTCCCTTTCTCCCTCAAAGAATATTAATGATTTTAAAACTGAAGATTAACTCTAAAAAAAGGTAACCCATCACATTGTAAGATAGGGACTCAGAGTAACACTTTATATTATCCCTTTACTTTTAAGTGCTGTGATTTATCTGGCTCCTTTCAGTCTTTCAGCACAGTTAACAGAATTTTCTATTGATTATTAAATTCCTTTTTTATTGTTATGTGGTGGATGGTACTTGTGTAAGCAGTTGGAAATGACATTGACCTTTGTTAGGTTCTGTAGCTAATAAGACACAAAAGCTTCTCATCAGATTTACTTGAGGATTCCCAGGCCCATGCATCACAGATCAACTCCAACGTCCTCATCTGAATGAAGCACATTTACCACGAAGATGTCTGATCTAGCCTCGGTCAGCCTCTGAACACAAATATACAGGGCGAAGGGAAATACAGGAAGTCAAAATAGTGTGACTGTGCAAGCTTAACCCTACTCGTACCACACCAGGCAGAACCCATGGTGATGTATTGGTGAGCTGCTAATCGGGGCTGATACCTGTTTTAAAATTTTTCAGTGGGATGCAATTCAAGAGCTGCTTGGACACCCCATGGAGAAGCCAGTGGTCCTTCATAGGTATGGTATGTGTATGTGATCAAAAAAATGTAGTGCAATGGTAGGGCTGGGATCAGTGTGAATATGTGTAGCACAGGAACTGAGGAACAAGACTGAAATGTAATAGGCTTGCCAACTGAATCAGATTTCTTACTGCATATACCCTAAATGTTTAGACTTACTAGCTTAAAAGATAGGACCAGAAATTGGGTTAGTGCATTTTAATAATATTAGAACAGTGTTGGAATTTCTTTACTATTTATCTGTGAAAATCACACAAAAATAAAAATACTTCTGTTGTGAGATTTACAAACCAGAATAAAGGTGACACAGTGCTAAAATGGAAATTCTCAGATTAAGCCTCGTGTTTTCTATAAATATATGTACATTCTAACAGCTTCCAGAATTGAGCCGAGCAGGTTTCATCTCTGCAGCTGGCACCAGAAGATAAATGTGATGATCCAGACAAGTCATTTCCAGCAACAGTGGAGTTGGTAAAGAGTGCTGCCGAGGGAATTGGGACAGGATGGTGAAGATCAGTACCTGCATGAGAGGAGTGGGAGTTGTCCAGGGATAAAGTCAGGTGTTAAAATCTGTGAGGACATGGGTTCACTCTATCAAATCCTACACCCAGGAATTCTACTAGCCAGCAAAAAGCCTTTGCATATAGAAAATTAAATGAAGGCTCCTCTCCTTGAAGAGATCTCCTAAATACAGTAGTGAGCAGCAAACTGATATTTGGCAGATTAGTGGCTGTATGTGTGTTGGTCTTTTGCCTAGCACTATTTCAAGGAAAATATTTAGTCAAAACTAGTTCTTTTGAGTAAATAAGAAATGCAGGTTTTCAGAATAGTGAAGTTGAAAATCTCACTGCAGACATTTTACACCACTGTAAATGTCATTTGGAGTTTTATGTTTGGAAACAGTTTCTTAGAAAATCTTGCCAAAAAGTCAGATGTCAAATCTACTAATGTGTGCAATATTCAACTGCACAGTACTTGTTTGTGGAATTGTTCAAGCAATTTTTAGGCCCCGTCGTTTAACATGAATACTAAAATCAGCAGCAATTTGAGAACTTTGCTTGTTTAGCAGAACTTCTGTGTTACAAATATGCAAACTGCAGATATTTGTAAATTTTCCACCTTACTTTTATTTAGCAAAGACTTTTTAAACGGAACATGCAATGAAAGCATTAAGCCTGTTTGGAAAGATATTGGGAATCCTGTTACTAGGTAGCCCAATGTTGTTTCTCCATAATTGTTCTATCAATTAATTTGCTTTTGCCTCTCTCCTGGCACAGATCCTCTTCAGCAAACAACACAAACCCCTTCGGATCAACCTTCTGCTTCGGACTGCAGCGCATGATATTTGAGGTAAGGTGCTCCAGTTCCAGACCTTGCAGGTTAGAAAATGGAAAGTTTGCTCACTTTGTCTTCTACGTTTATCAGTAGATGTTGTGCACAGACAAACAAGGCCAGGGAAGGTGCACCTTCCAACCAGCAAAAAAATAAAATTGCTGGAGGAACTCAGCAGGTCAAGCAATGTCTGTCAACATCTCAGGTCGAGACCCTGCACTAAGACTCAGTGGGACAGTAGCATAAAAAAGGAGAGGGGCGAAGTGAGACAGGCCAGAAGGTGATGGGTGGGTGAAGAATGATGGGGATGGGTGCTGATGGGAGGCAGAGGTGTGTGGGTGATGAGTGAAAGCAGACAAATGGGGTAAGGGTGATGGTGGGGGGGGGGGGGTCCCACAAAGGCTAAATCTAACAAATCAGGAAGATGATAATCTGCAGTTTCCTGTATCTTCCTTACAGCATGGTTACCTTACCTTACAGAACTCTCCACAATATACTGTACTTGCTCAAGTGCCAGCTGCCCACTGGCATTGGATGTAGTGGCTATTATTACACTGTGAAGACTTCTGTTAATCTACCGAGCAATAAGTAATATGCCTTCTGAACCTCACCATGTCTGTACACAAATACCCCAATCTGGGGAGAAAATCACACAAGGAAAATTCAAACTTAGTATGAATGTGATGGTGTTGTTTAACTTTCCTTGCTGTATATTTTTAAAGTGTTTAGATCATTAAGTGTTCCTGTATCTCCTTCACAGGTCATGCAGAACAATCACATAGCATCAGTAACGTTGTACAGTCCTCCCAGGCCCAACAGCCAGTCTCGAAACAGAGAAATGATCCAGTGAGCCTCTGCCTCAATTGAACCAACCAGGACGCAACCGGTTCAGTACAGTGTGCCTTGGTTTGCTGTCGCGATTGTATAGAACAGCCAATCTGATCCACACCAGCCCTGGTCGCACATGTACGGGGGGGGGGGGGAAGGGTTTCAGTCTGTCTCTGACCTCATCGCTGGCGATGGGACCCTGGCGATGGGGTATGTTGCTCCTTGCTTGCATCATGCCAATTCCTCTCTTCAGTCGTACGCCACAGACCGAGGGGGCCCTGTCCTGTCCTGTGTCTGTCAAGGATGAGGGCAATGGAGCTGCAGACACAAGAAGCACAAATTGTTGAGCCTCAAGGGCAGTGTTTCAGGTTTCTGTTAATATGTGTTACTGTTTGGTGTGATACTCCATACACTCATATTTCTGTGTCCCAGCACAGTATGCAGAGATGGAAGTTTGTTTGTGAGTTCAGCCACAGCCTATCTCTGTAGCTTAGAAGGTAGCTTGTTTTATAGAATTTGTTGTATCATTGCACTACATACACTTTAATTACTTGATTAATGTGTTTTATTGACGGAGGAGTGTCAGGGTATAGTGCCAGCTAATTAGGTGAGACTGGGGTGTGGAGAGGAGTCCAGTCCATGTACACAGCCGGTCCTGCTGCTTGGTGGAGAAGTGGTGACTTGGTCACTTCACCTCTCGGTTGAATCAAAATGCAATCCTGTCTGCCATTTCTTGAATTGCATATTATTAATTTGATGCCAAAGACATATCTTCAACACACTTGGTTTCATCGTCTCTCAGCGCTATTTCATTTGATGGAATTACACACCCCAGCGACAATGCTGGCCACTGGCCGATTTTGTCAGCCCACGGGAGAGATTGCATGCTGCACAAGCTCAGTGTGGAGATTTCTGTTGTTTGCAGTATTCTTGAAAGGTATGTTCGTTCATGGGAAGATGTGAAGGTTCTCGGGCCTTTCCCTTGTCAAAATAGTGATTGTTTTCCTTTTTTTAAATTAACTAAATTTGTTAGCCATGACACATTTTCACATCACACGTTGTAGCAACTTGTAATAAATGGACAAATTTTGTGTGTTTACACTGTGTGTAAAAATCTGTAAATAATACATTTTGTAATTTTAACAAAATGTACAGGGAGTGCCTGTATAGTCTAATGCCGAACAATGAGAAGGACGTATTTTGAATAGTAATCAATGTTTTCACTCTGGACCACTAGCAGGGATATGTGATGTGTGTTTTTGTGATATTTCACATTCTGTCTTCCTGTGTGAGCTGTGCGATTCCAGACTGTTATACTCAATACACGTGGATGTTGTTCACAGACTATTGTTACTGTTTACTTTCAAAGCTACTGCTGTTCTCTGATAGCTGTTAATTCTTAACTGAACAGCTGAGTTTAGTGCTGTTTCTTGTGCTCTTTGCTTAACCATGGAAACTATATGTGCCTCTTCATTCACTTTTACTGCACTGTCCTGACTTTTCTTTTTAAAAAAGCATAATGTTTTGGGGAAAGGGGGTAAGATGCACATTAAGAGCATGTATTCTGCACCATAAATAAAACAGACTCCAATTCCCTGTTTGTGACAATTTGAGTTGGCTGGTTCTTTTTTCAGAAAGGAGAAAAGCCCATCAAGGTGTAATCATTTAGCAGAACTCGCACGCATAGAGTCACTTCTTAATGGGGTGGCTTTCTGTACAGAGACTAATTTGTATGTGAATTTATTCCAACCCCTCATTCTTGCTTACCAGAGCCGTTACATCATCCACAGTGCCACTGTAGGTGGAGCAAATACACATTGCAATAATGTTCAGAGAAGTCTTTGCTCAGTAAAGAGGTATTTACAATGCATTTGTATAAGCGTTAGCCATCAAGCATGGTATGAGTTTCAAGTGATGATTTCTCCAATTGTTTGTTGGCCTTGGCTTTGGCCAGTACTTGGCCTTTCCACATACAGGGTATTCAACAGAAACACTATACATGTCCATCAGGGTGGGCAAGTAGAAGGCAAGGGTGGGTGAGTTGTGGAATTTATGGGAAGATGAAGACAGGAAGGCAGCCGAGAGATAACTGGGAGAGTACAGAGATGAATAAATTGCAGTTCCGAAGCTTAGTTGTAACGAATGGAAAATGAATCTTGCATTAAGCAGAAGATGTGGTATAGTTTGATTCCAACCTACAACTGACATTTAACAAAGGCTGAAAATGAAGATTGTTGTAGAACTTCCTAACTTACAGCCAATCAAAGTAAAAAAAAGTTATTAACAAAGAATCAAGGAAACAATGTACAAAGGAAGTTAATTTTGAGATTGATTTAACTGCCCTCCAAAATGGCATTGATAGTGTTAATTTATTCTAGCTAGACACAGTAAGGGTAAAACCAAAGGATCTATTATTGATGTAGTTACCAGATTTGAACACACATGTGCTCATACGGTCTGTAAAGTCTTTCTCATCAGCATCCAGAGACTAATATCTAAATTGGACGAGGTACCCCACAGGTAAGTCAAACTACAACTTGTCACAGATATATTCCCAAAATCATACATTTTTCCAGTTAAATTCTGTACAATCTGATTCCAAAATGGTATAAGATTGTAAAAGTGCATTACAATATCTTTGCAGCCACTCTCTTTAAGACCAACATGTCAGGTAACTCCTGCAGAGTCCTTGACTACATTCCATCCCACCAGGGGACTGACCTTCCAGGCAGGAGAGAGCCAACCTGCCAGTTACAACATTGAGTCCAGACCCAATGTCTCATGGTATCAGGTTTTCTTACACGTTTGATCTTTTAATTACTATTTACAGTACCTTTTGATCTGTCAAGAAGCAGAACCAAAAAGCAATCAAATGCAAATGCAGAGAAGAGTTGTGACTGGGTTGCAGCTGGAATGGTAATCAGTATACTTAGCCACATTTATATTAAAAGAATGACACAAGAACATAAATAGGAGCAGGAGTAGTCCGTCCAGCCCATTGAACCTGCTCCACTGCTCAATAAGATCATGGCTGATCTGACCATGGACTCATCACCACCTTTTCCCCATAACCCTTAATTCCTGAACTATGCAAAAATCTATCCAACCTGACAAGAAGCTAGACTTGACACATCCTTCCTCAGAGATGATTACACCAAACAAGCCAATGTGTTCTCACAATGGTGCTATAATGTGAATGTCCACACAAATGGAACCACCTATTTTCACGTTCCTATACATTATTGATTTTTCCTCAAGAAGACTAAATGCAGATTAGCTCTGATGAGATTTTCTCCCTAGTGCTCAAACTACGGAATGCTTTAAAATACTATTTTGTAGGGGTCATTGTGCTCATTTCTAGTGAAGAAAAACTCATTAGCCGTGCACAGTGCTAAGGGTTTGAAAGTGATTAATTCAAAACTTGTTGCTGAAATTCTCTTGATTTCTTTGAGTGTTGGATAAATGTACACTGTGACATTGCCTACCTTTGCTATCAGGGTATCTGTTGCTGGCTATCCCAAAACAACAGTTTTCTAGTTTTCCATTGGCAGTGCCCAGCTTGCCCAGGTGATTTGCTCTACATTCATATTTCTTGCTCCCATTTTAGGGAGAGGTGAGGAGTGGATACTATTCATTAAATCTTGTAAGCGCGTAAGCCTAAGCTTCTTGATCAAAGCCTGAAACAAACCACTCTAACATTGCCTTGTTCCCACAATGGCAGCTCCTCTTAAACCTAACTTTTTATTGACCTTTGCTAACTGCTTAATAGATTATGATGACTGAAGCCTGCCCAAAGGGCCCAGAGCTCTTTTAAGATCTTGTGCTGTTTCACCAAAACAAGCGACTGCTTGCGGTGATTGAAGCCTACCGAATAGACTCCAGTCCAGCCAAGGAGTTCACCGACACTGGGTATAAATTCAAGAAATCAGTAGTTCTGAAATAGAAGCTGTTTATAATAGTGGAGCAGTTTATTCAAACTGATCAAAGTCATTTATTGAACAAAGCAGACTGCTGCTGATGCTGGAAAACTGAGCTGCAAACAAAATGTAAGTGTACATGTCGGCTGCATCTGTGTGATTCTGTGAAAATTCCTTGCACTTGCTTAATTTGTTACATTTGCATTATCATCCATTACTTAAAAAATGTCACCAACTGAAATGTTAGCTGTTTCTTTCTCTGCAGTTGCTCCCTAATCTAAACAATTCCAACTCCGTGTTTGGTATTGCATCTAAGGAGCAGAAATAATCATCCAGTAAATCACACTAATCTTAAGCCTTACTTTTATTTTCTTCACTGCTCCTCACCCTCTAGTTCCAACATTGTCTCATTTGCTCAGTGAGCCTTAACTACAGTCATCAGCTGAGCATCTATAGCCATCCTGAGTTTGAGAATTCAAGAAAAAAGGATGTATGTAAATTAGTGTAAAGCAATATTACACCAACCTCTGGGTGTCATTAGGATCTTTCAGGAGATTAACAATTTTGTGAAATGTACCTCTGCCTCAATAACTTTTACAGCCTTCTAGCTGCAGACTGGCTAATTAGTGGTGCATTTCACAGTTTTCAACTCAATGCCTTCATAGCAGCAGGCAAATTAGGCACAAGAATTTACTCTCACTCAGAGTTTCCCAAAGTGTAAGCCTTCATTGTACTCATTATGGAATTCTCTCAAGCAAGCACTTGCTAGGAGTAGCTGGCTGTAGTCTTGGAGAGTTGTCCGTGGTCCCTTGCATCTGTTATTTGTTTTTAGATGAAGGCAGGAAAATGGATAGGAAGAACAAAGGGGAAGATGTGTGGTTGAGTGGAAGAAGATTTCTTTAACAATTAAGTTGAATCTTTCTAACATCTCTGAGAACACCCGCTCATCCTTTCCTTCCATTCATTATGTGGCAACAATCCACTGCAGCTGGAATAATGCTGCAGCTGATGGTCATGTCTCTTTAAGAAATGGCTGCTGAGGTCAGCTGTATCATTGCAGCAGCAATATTTTCAACCTAACATCAGGTGACTAGCATTCTTTAATCCCCAGGAATGAAAATTGTCATGTTTATGGATCTTTTACAAGCAGCATTAGAGTGACCTACAGTGCTAGTTTAACTCATAATTAAAATATGGTAAAGCAGTTTGGGATGTTTTTGGCTGATGCTGGCAAAATATAAGAAAAAAGTTAAGACAAAGGAAATATTGTTCTTGGTAGCTAGTTAGTTAAGGCTTTTGAGTGTGGTCCATTCCGGCTAGACAACAGTAAAGAGGCAATAGAGAGTGGTATGGTCAATTTATGTCAGAAGATAAGTGTTGGGAAGGACAAGACCCATAAAATTGGGATGTTACTTTGCTTCTAAACTGAATACAGTTGAGTCAATGAAAAATTAGTGCTGCCATGTATATAAGCAGTTTATTTCTCAGAAAGCACAGATGTACAAGATTGCCTGGGAGAACTGAATAAACACAGATGAAACAGACTAAATTCCATGTTTATAAAGGAATCTGATAGATAATCCCCTCAATGCACTTAGTCAACTTTATCCAACCCCAAACTTGCTTGGTATTCCATTTCTTCCAATCAACTAATCCCTCTAAATATGATGAAGCATATTTCAGAAAGAATTCAATGTTTCAGGCATTCTTTATAACATGTTCAATTTTAAGACTTTCCTAAATTTCTCGGCTTGAATTGTCACAACATTTGAACCAATCTCTCACTATTTGCTTTAATATAAATGTTAATTCCTGAAGTTCTCTGCTAAAGCTTGTTTGTTTGTGATATTAACTGTTCCCATTATGTGAAAACAGAATTCATTTTATATTTAAATTCCTTCACATTGGCTAGGATCACTTTTCTTGGATAATATGCTATCACTGAAAGTGTCAATCCTTAGGTGCTATGTGGAGTTTCCACAATTTCTCTTTGACTGAATGTGATTTCTTCATGTGTTCTGGTTTCCTCCCACATCCCAAACATTGGCAGGTTAATTGGCCACTGCAAATTGCCCTTCATGTGTGGGTGAGTAGTAGAATCTGGAGAGAGTCGATGAGAATCTGGGGAGAATTTTAAAAATGGAATAGGTGTAAATTTGTGATTGTTGGTTGGCAAGGATGCATTGAGCTAAAATATTAGTTTCTCTCTCTGTCTCTTGAAAGAATAAAATAGTTAACAGGTTGATGGCTTTTCATCACAACAGATGAAAGATCCAATACAGCACAAGAGATCCTTCAGATGCTGGAAATCCAGAACAACACACTAAATGCTGGAGAAACTCAGCAAATCAGGCAACATCTAAGCAGGGGAATAACAGTCATCATTTCAGACAAAGACTCTTAATTTTTAAGACCAATAAAACCTCATTGCTGTGAAATGTTAACTCTGTTAACATTTATCCCAGATAAGTGTGAGGTGGTTCAATTTGTTAGGTCAAATATGATGGCAGAATATAGAATTAATGGTAAGACCTTGGCAGTGTGGAGGATCAGAGGGATCTTGGGGTTCAAGTCCATAGCTCTACGCAGGTTGACTCTGTGGTTAAGAGGGCATATGGTGCATTGGCCTTCATTAATGGTGGGATTGAGTTTAAGAGCCGAGAGGTAATGTTAAAGCTATATAGGACCCTGGTCAAACCCCACTTGGAGTACTATGTTCAATTCTGGTCGCCTCACTACAGGAAGGATGTGGAAACCATAGAAAGGGTGAAGAGGAGATTTACAAGGATGATGCCTGGATTGGGGAGCATGCCTTATGAGAATAGGATAAGTGAACTCGGCCTTTTCTCCTTGGAGTAACAGAGGATGAGAGGTGACCTGATAGAGGTGTTCAAAATAATGAGAGGCATTGATTGCATGGATAGTCAGAGGCTTTTTCCCAGGGCTGAAATGGCTTGCATGAGAGGACATAGTTTTAAGGTGCTTGGAAGTAGGTATAGAGGAGATCAAACACGAGAAAATCTGCAGATGCTGGAAATTCAAACAACGCACGCAAAATACTGGTGGAACACAGCTGGCCAGGCAGCATCTATAGGGAGAAGCTCTATCGACGTTTCAGGCTGAAACCCTTCGTCAGGACTAACCGAAAGGAAAGATAGTAAGAGATTTGAAAGTAGTGGGGGGAGGGGGAAATGCGAAATGATAGGAGAAGACCGGAGGGGGTGGGATGAAGCTAAGAGCTGGAAAGGTGATTGGCGAAAGTGATACAGAGCTGGAGAAGGGAAAGGATCATGGGACGGGAGGCCTCAGGAGAAAGAAAGGAGGTGGGGGAGCACCAGAGGGAGATGAAGAACTGTAGTACGGGTGCCCATGGCTACACCCTTGGTTTGGAGGAAGTGGGAGGAGCCAAAGGAGAAATTATTGAGAGTATGAACTAATTCCGCTAGACAGAGGAGAGTGGTGGTAGAGGGGAATTGGTTAGGTCTGGAATCCAAAAAAAAGCGAAGAGCTTCGAGACCATCTCGGTGGGGGATGGAGGTATATAGGGACTGGACGTCCATGGTGAAAATAAGATGGTGGGGGCCAGGGAACTTAAAATCATTGAAAAAATTCAAAGCATGAGAAATGTCACGAACATAGGTGGGAAGAGATTGAACAATGGGGGATAAGATAGTGTCAAGGTATGCAGAAATGAGTTCGGTGGGGCAGGAGCAAGCTGAGACAATAGGTCTACCTGGACAGGCAGGTTTGTGGATCTTGGGAAGGAGGTAGAAACGGGAAGTGCGGGGGGTGGGAACTATGAGGTTGGTGGCAGTCGATGGGAGATCCCCAGAGCTGATAAGGTTGGTGATGGTATAGGAGACAGTGGCCTGGTGCTCCTTAGTGTGGTCATGATCAAGAAGTAAATAAGAGGTGTTATCAGAGAGTTGTCGCTGTGCCTCGGCCAGGTTGAGGTCAGTACGCCAGACTACAACAGCTCCCCCCTTATCAACGGGCTTTATAGTGAGGTTGGGATTGGTGCAGAGGGATCGGAGAGCAGAGCTTTCGGAAGGAGTGAGGTTGGAATTGGAACACGGTGTGGTGAAGTCAAGATGGTTGATGTTCCGCCGGCAATTAGCAATAAAGAGATCCTGAGCGGGGTGTCCATGAAGAGGAGGAGGGTTGAAGATGGGAGAAGGGGTCATCGGTGGGGGTAGGAGAGTACACTGTCTTATCCCCCCTTGTTCAATCTCTTCCCACCTATGTTCGTGACACCTCTCATGCTTTGAATTTTTTCAATAATTTTAAGTTCCCTGGCCCCCACCATCTTATTTTCACCATGGACGTCCAGTCCCTATATACCTCCATCCCCCACTGAGATGGTCTCGAAGCTCTTCGCTTTTTTTTTGGATTCCAGACCTAACCAATTCCCCTCTACCACCACTCTCCTCTGTCTAGCGGAATTAGTCCTTACTCTCAATAATTTCTCCTTTGGCTCCTCCCACTTCCTCCAAACCAAGTGTGTAGCCATGGGCACCCGTATGGGTCCCAGCTATGCCTGCCTTTTTGTTGGCTTTGTGGAACAGTCCATGTTCCAAGTCTATACCGATATCCATCCCCCTCTTTTCCTTTGCTACATCGACGACTGCGTTGGCGCTGCCTCTTGCACACATGCTGAGCTCGTCGACTTCATTAACTTTGCCCCCAACTTTCACCCTGCCCTCAAATTTACCTGGTCCATTTCCAACACCTCCTTCCCCTTTCTTGATCTTTCTGTCTCCATCTCTGGAGATGGCCTATCTACTGTTATCTACTATAAGCCTACAGATGCTCACAGCTACCTGGACTATTCCTCTTCCCACCCTGTCTCTTGCAAAAAGACTATCCCCTTCTCACAATTCCTCCGTCTCTGCCGCATCTGCTCTCAGGATGAGGCTTTTCATTCCAGGACGAAGGAGATGTCTTCCTTTTTTAAACAAACGGGCTTCCCTTTGTCCACCATCAACTCTTCTCTCAAATACATCTCTCCCATTTCCCGCACATCTGCCCTCACCCCATCCACCCGCCACCCCACTCGGGATAGGGTTCCCCTTGTCCTTACCTACCACCCCACCAGCTTCCAGGTCCAACGTATAATACTCTGTAACTTTCACCACCTCCAATGGGATCCCACTACCAAACACATTTTTCCCTCCCCCCCCTTTCTGCTTTTCACAGGGATCGCTCCCTACATGACTCCCTTGTCCACTCGTCCCCCCCCCCCATCCCTTCCAACCGATCTCCCTCCTGGCACTTATCCTTGTAAACGGAACAGGTGCTACACCTGCCCTTACACTTCCTCCCTCACCACCATTCAGGGCCCCAGACAGTCCTTCCAGGTGAGGCGACACTTCACCTGTGAGTCGGCCGGTGTGGTATACAGCGTCCGGTGATCCCGGTGTGGCCTTTTATATATTAGTGAGACCCGACACAGACTGGGAGACCGTTTTGCTGAACACCTACACTCGGTCTGCCAGAGAAAGCAGGATCTCCCAGTGCCCACACGTTTTAATTCCACTTCCCATTCCCATTCTGATATGTCTATCCATGGACTCCTCTATTGTCAAAATGAATCCAAACTCAGTTTGGAGGAACAACACTTTATATACCGGCTGGGTCGCCTCCAACCTGATGGCATGAACATTGACTTCTCTAACTTCTGTTAATGCCCCTCCTCCCCTTCTTACCCCATCCCTGACATATTTAGTTGTTTGCCTGTTCTCCATCTCCCTCTGGTGCTCCACCCCCCCTTTCTCCTGAGGCCTCCCGTCCCATGATCCTTTCCCTTCTCCAGCTCTGTATCACTTTTGCCAATCACCTTTCCAGCTCTTAGCTTCATCCCACCCGTTCCGGTCTTCTCTTATCATTTTGCATTTTCCCCTCCCCCACTACTTTCAAATCTCTTATTATCTTTCCTTTCGGTTAGTCCTGACGAAGGGTCTCGGCCCGAAACTTAGACAGCTCTTCTCCCTATAGATGCTACCTGGCCTGCTGTGTTCCACCAGCATTTTGTGTGTGTTGTTGTTGGTATAGAGGAGATGTTGAGTAAGTTTTTTACGCAGAGAGTGATGAGTGCGTAGGATGGGCTGCTGGCGGCGGTGGTGGAGGTGGAAACGATAGGGCCTCCTGGATAGCTACATGGAGCTTAGAAAGTAGAGGGCTATAGGTAAAGCCTAGGTATTTCTAAGGTAGGGACATGTTTGGTACAGCTTTGTGGGCCGAAGGGCCTGTATTATGCCGTAGGTTTTCTATGTTTCTATGTTACTCTCTGGATGCTTCTTGGTCTGTTAACTGTTGCCATTATTTTCTGTTCAAGAGTTGCAACATCTGCACAAATTTTTTTTTGTTATACACATTTGATATCATTCAGTTTCTGCTCCTGACTTTATCTCTGTAGTATACTCTATCTTTACACACACACACACACACACACACACACACACACACACACACACACACACACACACACACACACACACACACACACACACACACACACACACAGAGTTTCCCATCAGTTGCCTCACTCTGTAATCTTGCAAGGGTCTGCTGTTAACTCGCAATGTGCATTATGCCTCGCTGTCTCCACCCAAATTGGAGAAATTCTTATTCATTTCACAATGCCTTTGGCTCTAGTGGTGAATTTTGAATGATTTGCAGAAAATGTTTCAGATCTTTGGTTCTTGGTGCAGCAGAGAAAGAAGCTGAGATTCCAAAGCAAACATCTGCATTGAGTCACAAGTACTGAATCTTGTTCCAAGATAAATATAAAGTTTAGTAATTGGCTTTCTGCCTTTCTAATTTGCAGGAACAGTCCATGGAATATAAATGATAAAGGAGAGGGCAAGATTACAAGCAGTAATTTACTTTATCTTCGATGATGTTGTAGAATAAAAATGGCATATTTTTGATAATGTCTTGAATTTATTCTGTGTCCCACTGTGAAAACTATATTGTTATTACATGCTTCATTCCTATTCATGTCCCCTCTAGCCCCCACCCCCAGACATTTCTCTTGCTCAGATTTCTCAGTATTTAGGATGACAGAGATAAAACAACAAACCCTATCCTTTCATCTCACTAATAGTTGTGGAAAGTGTGCACACTTCACTCAGAGTAAATTTCCTTCAATATGCAGTGCTTTGGAGCCCACGTGCACTTTCAGACCGTTGAAGTATACACATTCGGTGCATAATGTATTACCATCAGGGCCCAAGTGTCTTCCATGCATTACCAAATCCTACACGGCCACACAACTGCTGCCCCTGGTTGCTAGTCTGGCAAGATGGTGGCATGCTCAGACACAGCAGCCACTCAGTGTATATTTTTCATTCTTTGTTGTTTTTACAATCACAAGTCACCGCTGGAAACTAAGTCTGCCGCATTAGCAAGCTGCTCAGTAGTGGTGGAGCTAGACTTACTGTGTGCCATCTTGGACATCTTTATTTTGATCACAGGACTCTGTTGGACATCGGTAATGTAGAATACTGCAAATCCAATTCACTGGTTTATTAGCGAGACTGATGGTGGGGGAGCTGCGTTGCCTTGGTTGTGGCAAGGAATAGGTTCTCAACACTGTTGAATTTGCCCAGTGGAGACAGGGTGGGAGAGAGTAGAGGTCTCTGGGTATGCTGAAATCCATACTATGTTGGAGGCTGGTCCCTTCTGTCCATGCTGCTCTCCAGTGTTTGCTCAGTGGAAGAACAAGCTGGACCGGGACAACTTACCATCAATCTGCCGTCATTGCACTCAGAAACTTCGGCTATGTTTTTATTGTGATTGAATGTTTTTTTCTGCAATCAGTACTATATGTACAGTGTGCTGTTGGTAATGTGTTCAGCACCTTGGCCCCAGAAGAATGCTGTTTTGCTTGGCTATATTCATGTATGGTTGAATGATAATTAAACTTGAATTTGATCTAGTCAATTATTTCCTCCCCACACCCCTTAAGAAAATGGAAGGGGTGAAAGGGACCATTTGTCCCTATTCGTACCATCTATGCTCAGCAACCAGGTTGTTCCAGACAATATATTTCCTGCTGTGCGCTCGGGAGTGCACTCATTCCAGCTTTTTCTCGTCTCCTGTCAGAAGGAGAATAATATCTGTGTGATAGAGATCATGGCCAGTGGAGGTGGAGAGATTCCTGCTGAAGTTATTAGTTGGTCTGCAAAAATCGTACAAATTTATAAATGGCAAGCTTCCCTCTTCTCTTGATCTTAAAGCCAAGAAAAGTTGGGATTGCACAGCACAGACATCCTAGTAGCTGGCTGTGTATATCCCAAAGTGAAAAATAGTACTTTGATAAGAGCTTGATTAACTTATATTTGTCCCTTGGGTTGTATGTTCAATCAAAAGTTTCCAGAAATACTGAAGAAAATGAGAATGAACCTGTTATAACCAGTTCAATTGCAAACTGGGCAACTTTCCCTGTCTGCATTGATTATATAAGTGATTAACCTTACTTTGCATTATCCCTTTGTTTAGGAGACTGATGTCATTTCTAGTAACTTTCTGAACAGTTGGTTTAGCTTTGGGAAAACCTAAACCTAAAGGAAAACCTTTCTACAGGATGACAAAATCACCAAGTTATAAAGTAGGGTATAGAGACTCCTCTTGAAATTCTTCTGATATCTTCACCTGATACAATGATTAAGTAATTTGATGCAAAATTTGATTCCTTAAAAAGAGATTTTACTCTCTTGTGGTTCTGTTTATAGAATGAATATAAGCAAGAAAAAATACATTCATTTTGAAGAATTTATTTCTACAAAAATGTGAATGTCTACAACAACTTAAAGTGCCTCTATTTTTATACTGACTATATTCCAGAACAGGATAGAAATTTTAACTACAGTAAAATTGATAACGTGTCATCCTTGGGACCAGCAGATTTTCCACACTATCCAATGTTACTCCTATTAATAACCCAATACTCCTATCCAGATAGTTATATTTAACCTTTTTAACGCATTACACAGTAGAATAATAACTTTTTTTAGTGCAAATTTCAAGGCAATGGGAAATAGAAGCTGGTAACCTTCAGACTGTCAAAACACCTGGTCCAGACCCTCTCCCTAGCCCATATCCTGCTTGTACTCTGGACCCCATTTTACACGTCAATAAACCAGATGCCAAACCATTGAGATTTCCAAACAATTAGCTCATGCAGTTTAAGAATTGTACTGTAGATGGTTAAATGGATGGGAATAAATGTATTGATAAGATTAAAGTGACAGTCTTAACTCTGAAAGGAAAACGTGCATATAGATTTGCAAAATCTAAGGGTATTTGTATATGTAAGGGTTTGTATGATAAAAAAAGATACAGAAAATTTATCAAAAGGTAATACTAAATTTTAGTTTAATGCAAATTACATAATGAATTTTGTAGGTAATGCTTTTACACCTCAAAGCCATTTGAGGCACTGACATTGCACGACTATTGCCTTCATTCTAATATCAAAATCACTGATTGCTAGAATGCCATTTTCCACATTGTTGGCACATCAATTTGGACAGAACACTAGGTTTAGAAATATTTACTTAAGAGATTCTTTGAGCATTGCCATCACAGTTTAATTTCCTTTTTTTTAGAATAGTCGATGTTTTTATGGTAAATGCAGTGATCTGTGGTAATTATAAAAAGCTGCTTCAAAATGTTGCTCCCAAAGTGAGGCAAATGCAAAACAGAACAAGCTAATTAAAACTGTTTACTTGAGTAATTATGCATTCAAAAAAAACCCCAAAGATAACAATTGCAAATGGTACGTTTAATTGGAACTTGGGAGAAGCAGTGTGATGTTGGGCAAAATAAGCTGCTCTGGTATTTTATCGATTCATGAAGAGGAAAATTACATTCTGTATTACAAAAGTTTGGATTTGCATAGAGACCCTAATTTTAAATATTTCTCTAGATCTTTGCTGTATTCGCTTCCAAGATCAGAGGTCCTTCCTTTCATCCCATGGTGCAGCCACTGCTTTGTACAGCAGTTATGTAATTTTTAACACTTCAGTTTTAGATTCATACATATTCCATCTTCCAAGCAGTGCCATTTGTAACTACCCTTGAGAAGGTGGCAGTGATTTGCTTTCTTTTTGCATTGGAATTCTTCTGGTGAAGTTAACTCTTATGGTGCTGTAAGGTTGTAAACCCCAGAATGTTGACCAAAGGTTGAAGAGGGAGGCATTGCAATGTGACCACCGTCCTTGAACTTCCAGGTCATGGGTTTAGGACATCCTATTGAAGCAAAGCTGGTAGGTGGATGTGAAACATTTTGCACACAGTAGTGGCTTTTTGTGGGTTGTGATGAGGCTCATTGGAGTGGATATGGTGCAACATGTTGGGTGGCTTCTTTTATATTGGTGGAACTGCACTCATTGATAAACTAGGGATGATTCCATCATGCTTCAAACCTGTGTCTTGTAAACTATGGAAAATCTTTGACAATCAGCAGAGGGCTCATTTGCTCGAGAAGATGTGGCTTCTGACCTGCTTTTTTCTTACTTACACCGGTCCAGTTAAGTCACGTCCCATGAATATCAACAGCAAGAGATTTGGCAATGTTAATAACACTTCATATAAGTGACCTGCATCTACCTGTATTTAGAAAAAAAGAACCTGTCCAATCTTACCTTATAGCGACAGTTTTACAGTCCTGACAATGTAATTGTACATCTCCTCTACCCCCTCCCCCTCCAGTGAAACACAACTATGGTGCTATGCAGTGCTCAGAACTGTACACAATTCTCAAGTTGTGTCTGAAGGGTGCTATAAATTGTTCAACTAACACCACCGGACTGGAGGTCTGTGACCTGTGATGTTATGCAGAGTTCAGTGCTGAAATCTCTGTTATTTCTGTTGCATAGAGACAAATATACATTGTCAGAAGACACAAAATGGTGTGGAGTTGTGGATAGTGAAGAAGATTGCCAAAGGATACAGCAGGATATAGAGCAGTTAGACACATAGTTGTAAATGGAGTATAATCCATACAAGTATGAGTTGTTGCACTTTGAGAGATCAAACATAAAGGAAAAGTACACTGTAAATGGCAGGATCATTAGGAGCATTGATGTTACTGAAGGATTGCAAGCACACAAAGTGGCAACACAAGGAGATAGGGTGATAAAGAAGGCAAATGACCAGTGGAGGTACCAAGCATAAAAGTCATGCTGCAAAACTTCAGTTAGGCCACGTTTGGAGTTCTAATAATCACATTGCAGGAAGGATGTGGAGGCTTTGGATATGGTGCAAAAAAGTTTCACCAGGATATTGTCTGGATTAGAGTGCATTAGCTATAAGGAGAGTTTTGACAAACTTGGATAGTTTCCTTTAGTTTGTGTTGTCTGTCATCTCTTTTGTCATCTATACCTTTCCTCTTGGAAAGCCAAGCTCTTGATGCTCAGGTGTATATACTGGTTCTAGATTAAATTCTGCATTTCCACAGATCATTAACAGATTTCCCTGTTTTACAATGGTCAAACTTTCAAAGTTCAATGTTTGTTGTTTCACTTTTCTCTTTTGCAAACACTGTGCTGAAACAATGGCTATGATGATGATGAGGCAATTATTATATTGCCATTTTGTTGTCACTTAAATCTGGTTCCTAATGCATTATTATATTTAAGGTGCCCTGTTAACTAGAACATAGTACTGCACAGAAACAGGCCCTTCTGTCCATGTTAATGTGCTGAATTAATTAAACTAGTAATTAAAAGGCTAACTAAACTAATCCCACATACCCCTCTATGGTCTTCATATTTCTATTTCTATCTAAAAGATTCTTAAATACCTCTGTCATATTTGCCTCCCCTACCATCACTAGTAGGGCATTCTGGACACTCACCCATTCATCTCCTTTGAACTTAACCCCTCTCACCTTAAATACAGGTTCTCTACTATTAAATATTTTGAATCTGGGAACAAAAATGTCAGCTGTCTATCTATCAGCTCTCATCATCTTATAAATTTCTACCAGGTCTCCACTCAGCCTCTGCTGCTTCACAGAAGACAGTGTAAGTTTAGTCCAATCTTTCCTTACAGCACATGCCCTCAAATCCAGGCAGCATCATGGCAGACCTTTCCTGCTCTCTGCCCAAAGCTTCCACGTTCTTCCTACAATAAATCAACCAGAAGTGAAATCAATACTCCAAATGCAACCTAATGAGAGTTTTATAAAACTGCAACACGACTCCCTGATTCCTGAACTCAGTGTCTCAACTAATAAGTGCAAGTCACACCATATGTGTTCTTTGCTGCCCTATCAACCTGCTTAACCACATTCACGGAGCTATGGACTTGGACTAAGATCCTTCTGCACACCAACACCTTTACGGGTTTTGCCATTAGCAGTGTACTTTCCTTTTATTTTTGATCTCCCAAAGTGCAACACTTCACATTTGTCTGGATTAAACTCCCAACTGCCATTTCTCCTCCCATCTGAAGTGAATTCTCTTAACAGTGGACAGAGAGGTCCAGGAGAACTGGAGAGCAGGTTCTGCTACATTGACTTAGCACATGCGTATACATGGACACACACACTCACTCTCACTCCATGGCCACTTCATTAGGTACACCTGCTCATTAATACAAATATCTAATCAACCATTCGTGTGGCAGCACCTCAATACATGGAGACATTGTCAAGAAGTTCAGTTGTTTATCAGACCAAACATGGGGAAGAAATGCGATCTAAGTGAATTTGACTATAAGAATTATTGTTGGTGCCAGGCGGGGTGGTTTGAGTATCTCAGAAACTACTGTTCTCTGGGGATTTTCATGCACAACAGTCTTTGCAGAGAATGGTGTGAAAAACAAACCAAAAAATCCAGTGAGAGGCAGTTCTGTGGGTAAAAATGCCTTGCTAATGAAAGAAGTCAGAGGAGAACAGCCAGACTGGTTTCACGCTAACAGGAAGGTGACAGTAAATACCACACCACAACAAGTGTGTGCAGAAGAGCATCTCTGAATGTAGAACGCATGGAACCTTGAGTGGATGGGCCACAGCTGCAGAAGACCAGAAACACACTCTCAGTGAATGTGACCTCCTAACTTTCGTTTCTGATTTGCACCACTTGTTTAATTTAGTTTCTTATTGTAATTTATGGTTTGTATTGCCGCAACACAAATTTCAGGACATACAGGCCAGTGAACCTGATTCTGATTGTGAGTGTGCCATGCTGGTTCTGTCAGTTCAGGGATTGTTTTGAATCTTCCATGGATTTTGTAAGTCTTACTGAGATAGAGATCACTTATGATAGTGTAAACACTGTCAGCCATTTAATTTAAAAAACAAGTTCGTAGATTTGGTTTTCGTGTCCACTCGAATTAAAGACCCTTTAAGAGTTCGGCGTAGAAATTACAGCTTTTTTTTTTAAAACCAAAATTAACATTATCAAGAACATATTCACAGTGGAATTTTCACTGCGCTCACGCCAGTGTACCACCAGTACTGGTGAGCGTAAATCGTACAAAACAGTTACAAATATTCCAAGTATGGGTGCTCTGGAAAAATTCTTGAGGGACCGTACCGCTGAGGTGGGAGGGTCTCCTCCATCCCCACCGTCAGTGCTTGGTTTTGCTTGCCGCGCCGGGGCTCGCCTTTCGCTTGGACTTCCACCGGAACGCGCGCCTGGCTGACTCTTTGCGGGCGCAGTTGAGGTGGGGGTCGTGGAGCAAGCTCCACATCAGCCAGATCTCGGGCACCTTCAGGCTGTGCACCACCATCAGCTCCCGGTAGAAGCAAGGGTCGAAGGTCTGGAGGTGAGGGGCGGCGGACGGCCGCACGATGCCGAAGGTTCGGAACCCTTTGTGTATTTGGGGCTTGAGGCCGATCCGGAGCAGACACATGCCGAGGAAGACGTCGTCGATGGGGAAGAGATCGACCTCCTTACTGGCACCATACAGCCTCCTGGCCGTGTGTCCGCTCATGAGGAAGCCGCCGCCGCCCGCGTAGACAGGGTAAACGCCGGAGCCGTACATCATCTCGGGGATGAAATATTTACTCTTGTTGGATCTAATAGGCAGGGCCTGGTCAATAATGTGCCCAACGAAAAGGTCCTCCATGGGGTCGGCGTCCAGCAGGAAGTCTGCAATGTTCTCCACGTTAACAAAGACGTCGTCGTCGCCCTTGAAGATGAACTCGGCGGTGGGGCAGAACCGGTCGAGCCACTTGAGGAAGTGAATCTCCTTTAGCGTCAGGTTGAAGAAGGTATCCTGGAAGTCCCACAGCAGGATGTCGCGGTAGACCTGGCTCTCGAGTTCCAGCAGGCGGCTCCAGGAGGCCAGGGCGCTCTGGTTGGCGGGGATGGCCAGGAGGAAGAGCCTACGGACGTGCAGCCCGTGGACTCGGCCTTCCTGGGCCCAGGTCTTCCGAGCCACTTCTCGCCGCTCGAACTCTTCCGCCTTTGACTTAATAGAGACCAGCAGCAGCGGCTCCCCGTTCACCTTCCGGCACTTGTCCTCCTGGTTAATGATCTGACTGAAATCCCGGCAGTCCTTCTGCCATTGGTATTGGCGGTAGCTCCAAGGGAGCAGGTCTAAGGCTGGAGGTGTTGCCGCCCCAATTCGTCCCTTCTCCAGATCTTGGCAGATGTTCTCTGGCGTTGACCCTGCGCTGGGGGAGGCCGTTTGGGTTACTGCTTCTAGGGTTTGCATTGTAATGTACCTCCTGGTCACATACTTCCCTTCAGCGTCGTGCTTGTCCGCCCCGGGAGCAACATGGATGTAGAGCAAAGTGCAAAGGGCCGAAAGCAGGAGAGCAGTGCAGATGAGATCCCCTTTCCGTCGCAGTCTCATAGTCCCAGGCACCTGGTAGACTGCCAATTGTCCACCACTGGATTTTACCGAACACAGCTGGTAGGTTTCTGCCCACTTCACGGGCTGGTTTTACCAATTCGGTTAGTTTATGCAGGACTGAGGGGGGGGGGGGGGGTAAACAGCTGTTTTTATGCGGCACGGACGCTCACGCGCTGGTTTTATACGGAGTCGAGGTTCACGGGCTGGTTTATACAGGTGGGGGCTCACAGGCTGGCGATGATACAGTGTTGGAATTCAGAGTCTGATTTTGATTGACGTTCTGCAGGCTGCAGTTCACAGACTGACTCTGGGTATGTTTTTTTTATTCCTTCACATCTGTAGAACAATCAGAGAAAAGCATAGTTAAAGGAAACAGCTGTCCAGTCTGCCACGTAGAACCTTAACTGTGGGATTGTACACGGAGTTCTGGAAACCAGCTCTGGCAAACTTAGAGACACTAGTTTAACAGAATAACAATATACTTTAATAACACGTTCTGTATCCTGGCATTTGCTACATTGCTGCATTAATTTTTAGAACTAGTGCAGCACAGAATTCTACATTAATGAATATTTAGAAGTGAATTATATTTGAGATTGACGTACACGCTAAACCCAGCTTAGTTGAATCAAGAGAAACTAACCCAAATGTCTATGAAATATTCAGGGATTCTCCCACAAAATTCTGGAGGAATTCAGCAGATCAGGCAGCATTTGTGGAGAGAATAAAAAGTCAACATTTTGAGCCAAGGCCCTTCATTGGGTCCTGATGAAGTGTCTCAGCTCAAAACATCGACTGTTTATTCCTCTCTACAGATGCTGCCTGGCCTGCTGAGTTCCTTCAGGATTGTGCGTCTGTGTGTGTGTGTGTGTGTGGTTTCCAGGATCTGCAGAATCTCTTGCATTAATGCTCAGGCTTTGCTGCTTTTCTTCAACACGCAAGGTTCTAAAATGTTTGGATGCTCCAATTCATCCTAATAGAGCCTTCTGAAATTCCGCCTGAATCACATGATCTGACAATTGCCACACGTGTTCACTCTGGGGCAGGAGTTCAGATCCTCTACTGCCTCTGCAGATTCTATATTTCGATGGCTGGTCTGTAATATAAAGTACTTTTAATGCACATTGAAATCTAGCGATATTTGGAAAAAAAGACTTGTTTGGGCTCTTCATTTCTGTTTCTCTAGATTTAATAATACATGCTTCTAGACCCCATTCGTTTTTTTGATAAGGGATGGCAGCACATGCCTTTGTAACAAAGGGGCATTGCCGGAGTGATCGTGCTGTTGAACTGCTTCTCTGACTGTACTTGTTAGTCTAGATGAATATCTGAGGCAAACTAAAGTAACTTGTCTTTGCCCTCATCAGGCCTCTCTGCTGCGGTCAGCCCAGCTTTGACAAAGGACATTTATCAATATGCAGTTACCATACTTTAAAGAAATGTCATAGGTTTAGTTCTTCATCCCACACCTCTCTCTCACACTCACACAATTCCCCATCCTATAGGGAATACTCAGGAGTATGCACACCAATCTATAACTTCACAGTTCATGCGCAATGCACACATCTCCACCTCACACCATTGCAATCACCAACACACGCACTGATTTCTCCATTTAATGTGCAGCATGTACCTCACCGACCTGCATTCAGTTGCGCCTGTTCACCCCGGGACTTTTTGCCAACACACACACACACACACACACACACACACACACACACACACACACACACACTCACTTTAAATATCTGGTGATGTAGTAGCAGAGAATCGACCAGGAGTTGCAGTTACGTCCTGCTGTGCGGTCTGCAGGAAGAAACGGTCCCGCCTGGGCAGTTCAGGAAGGTACTCTCAGCCCTAGGTAACACGTACTTGTTACGAGGAGCTCATTGTCTCCGCAACGATGAGGCAGCGTAACCACGAAAATTTATATTTTGCTATTTCTGCTGTCTTCACTGCGAACTAACGATTGTTGTTGGACAACACTCGGTGTGGGGCAGCACAGAACCTCAGCATTGGCAGGGGGACATCGGGGAACGCCGCAGCATAGCCTGCCTGCTCCGTGAGGGAGTCTTGGACCGCCCACCCCCCACCCCCCACCCCCGGCCTGACATTACATGCAAGCCTGCTCTTCGGAAGGGGCAGAAACCTGGGTAACCCGCTCCCACGGCACCCCAGCCTTTACCTGAGTCGGGCATGACGTTGGCGAGCCGCGGAACGCCAGGTAACAGAACAAACTGTCTGGAGGTTGCAGGGCGCGGAGCTGCTGGCTGCCAAAGGGAGGCGTTTCAGTGCAGGGGCAGCGAGCCAGGAAGCCGTGGGAGCCAACGAAACCACATCTGGATTGTATCAGTGGGACTGGGTTCGGAGCCTAATTGTCAGGTTCAGGAGAACTGCAGGAGCCCGCCGTTCCACTCGAAGCCGCGGCTGAGCACGTTCTCGCTCCGGTGAATGCGGCGGCCTTTGCCCATGAATCGTTACACAAGCGCGCAGTGGTGCAGCCTGCCGGAGAATGCGGCGTGTGGCTGGAATACAGACGGATCTCCGGCCTCCTTCTCCCTTTCCCTTCCAATGCCAGCTTGTAATCAGCATTGCCCTCAGGGGCAACGAGATGGCGCCGCTACCTCTGCGCCCGAGAGCGGGACTCAATCCTGTGTGGGATTCGCGTGCTCTGGTTTCCTTCATCATTCCAAAGACGTGCGGGCCCACAAGATAATGGGCAAGGAAACTTACTCCCAGTGTGTTAGTGAATGCAAGTATGGGGCCAATAAAACGTGAGATTAATGTGGGGTTAGTGTAATTGGGTGGCTGGTGGTCGCATGGACTCGGCGGGCCGAACAGCCTGTTTCTGAATGGGAATGACATGGTAGTCTAGCGGTTAATGAGTGGTTTACAGAAGGCGTCTGTAAGACCGTGACACAGTTCCCGACGCTATCTGTAAGGGGTGTATCCCCAGGTCCAGATGGTCTGCATCCTAGGGTACTAAAGGAGGTGGCTCTGGAAACTGCTGATGCATTAGTAATCATTTTCCAATGTTCCTTAGATTCAGGATCAGTTCCTGAGGATTGGACAATGGCTAATGTTATCCCACTTTTTAAGAAAGAAGGGAGGGAGAAAACAGAGAACTATCGACCTGTCAGCCTGACATCAGTAGTGGGGAAGATGCTAGAGTCCATTATTAAAGATGAAATATTGGCATATCTAGATAGCAGTGATAGGATTGGGCTGAGCCAGCATGGATTTACCAAGGTAAATCATGCTTGACTAATCTGTTGGAGTTTTTCGAGGATGTAACCAGGAAGTCAGACAGGGGAGATCCAGTGGATGTAGTGTACCTTGATTTTCAGAAGGCATTTGATAAGATCCCACATAGGAGATTGGTGGGTAAAATCAAAGCTCAGGGCATTCGGGGGGAAGACATTGACATGGATAGAAAACTGGTTGGCAGATAGAAAGCAAAGGGTAGCGGTGAATGGGTGTTTCTCGGAGTGGCAGGTGGTGACTAGTGGGGTGCCACAGGGCTCGGTATTGGGACCATAGCTGTTTACAATTTACGTCAATGATTTAGATGAAGGCATTGAGAATAACATCAGCAAATTTGCTGATGATACTAAGCTGGGTGGCAGTGTGACATGTGATGAGGATGTTAGGAGAATTCAGGGTGACTTGGATAGGCTGGGTGAGTGGGCAGATACTTGGCAGATGACGTTTAATGTGAATAAGTGTGAGGTTATCCACTTTGGGAGTAAGAACAGGAAGGCAGATTATTATCTGAACGGTGTAGAGTTTGGTAAGGGAGAAATACAAAGAGATCTAGGAGTCCTTGTTCATCAGTCACTGAAGGTGAATGAGCAAGTGCAGCAGGCAGTGAAGAAGGCTAATAGAATGTTGGCCTTTATTACAAAGGGAATTGAGTACAAGAGCAAGGAAATCATTTTGCATTTGTACAGGGCCCTGGTGAGATCACACCTGGAGTATTGTGTACAGTTTTGGTCTCCAGGATTAAGGAGGGACATCCTGGCTGTAGAGGAAGTGCAGTGTAGATTCACGAGGTTAATTCCTGGGATGTCCGGACTGTCTTACACAGAGAGGTTAGAGAGACTGGGCTTGTACATGCTGGAATTAAGGAGATTGAGAGGGGATCTGATTGAAACAGATAAGATTGTTAAGGGATTGGACAAGATAGAGGCAAGAAATATGTTCCAGATGCTGTGAGAGTACAGTACCAGAGGGCATGGTTTAAAAAAAAAGGGTAGGTCATTTAGGACCGAGTTAAGGAAAAACTTCTTCTCCCAGAGAGTTGTGGGGTTGTGGAATGCACTGCCTTGGAAGGCAGTGGAGGCCAATTCTCTGGATGCTTTCAAGAAGGAGCTAGATAGGTATCTTATGGATAGGGGAATCAAGGGATATGGGGACAAGGCAGGAACCGGGTATTGATAGTAGATGATCAGCCATGATCTCAAAATGGCGGTGCAGGCTCGAAGGCCCAGATGGTCTATTTCTGCACCTATTGTCTATGGTATACTTTTCTCCGTCACAACCTGGGGTTCGCCAGACGCTCCGGTTTCCTCGCACGTTCCAAAGGCGAATGGGTTGGGATGAGTAAATTAGCAATGCCAGAGGTGTGCTTTTGCCCCAGCACAATCCTTACTGTTTGATTTGTCGCAAGCGACGCATTTCATTGTAGTCTCGTTGTACGCGTGACAAATAAAGCTCTTCTTTAATGTTATAATCTTTATCTTTTCCGTGTTGTATCTCTCGATGACTCTGCCTTCGCAAAGAGAGGCAGACCTGCCTTCCATGTGGAGTCAAGTACTTAAACACACTTGTTTTCAAAAACATACTTCCTGCTCATGAAATGGACAGAGACACTGTGGGACACCTGTCCCAAACATATCACTGCATTCATGGATACTATGGACCACCATGTACACTCGGCTCCAGTTCTGCATTCCCAAACATTCCCTGGGCCTTTGGTTCTGGTCATTTCTCAGGGCCCACCCGGTGGAGGAAGAACCTAATACTGCAGACCATCTTCCCAGAGCCTTGCAGAAGATGTACCAAGCTTCAGTCTGTACCAAGGAATTCCACAGATTCACCACTCCAGTGAAAGAAATTCCTTATCATTTTTGTTCCAAAGGGACATCCTTCCAATCTAATGATGTGCCCTCTGGTCCTAGACTTCCCCACTATAGAAAACATCCTTTCGATGTCCACTCTATCTAGGCCATTTGATATTCAATAGGTTTCAATGAGATCCCCCCCCCCCCCTTATTCTTCTAAACTCCAGTGAATGCAAACCCAGAGCTGTTAAACGCTCCTGATGCATTAACCTTTTCATTCCTGGGATAATTTCCATAAAGCTCTCCTGGACTCTCTCCAATGCCAGCATGGCCTTTCTTAGATGTGGAACTCAAAAGTGCTCACAGTACTCTACATTTAGTCTTAACATTGCATGCTTGTTTTCATATTCTGGTCGTCGCAAAATGAATGCTAACATTGTATTTGCCTTATTATCGACTCAACTTGCAAGTTAACCTTTCAGCTGTCACATCCTTGCCTTCTGCCATGCAGCCAGTCTTCTTCCCATGCGAGTAATTTCCCTGTAGTACCGAGGGCTCTTATCTTGTTTAGGAGCCTCAAGTGCAGTAGGCGGTCCAAGGTAAAATGACAACACTGTACTGAAGAAAGCAAGTAGACAAGATCGCAACAAGGTAGATCATGTGATTGAATCTATCTTCTCATTTAGGGAACTAGTTAATAGTCTAATAGTGCAATAGTCACTTTCATTGAGCCTGGTGTTATGTGCTTTCAGGCTTTTCTATCTATTACTGGTGGAGGTGGGGAGAGGAAAGAATAACCATATTGGGTGTCTATCAGTGTGTTGGTGTCATAGGGTGGCATTGAGAGTGGACTCAAATGCAAGACACAGACACTGAAGTACTAGGGAGAGGACTAGGCGTATCAAGAAAGCAAGGGAAGTGGGGAAGAAACAATGCTGGACAAGACACAGGCCCTGGTCTAGGACTAGACTAAGAAAGTGGGACCTGGATGAGGAACTTGGAACCTGGACAAGAACTCTGAGCCAGAGACTGGACAGGGACCCAGAACCAAGACTCTTGACTCGGGCCCAAACTCTGATTCCAGGCGAGGACAAGATGTGGCAAGGCAACAGGACTGGACGTGGGACTCCTGGGCTGGATGAGGACCAGACTTGGGAGACTGGAACACAGAGCCTCGGTCCTCGGAGACAGGGACAGGGAACACAGAGCTGGGACCCCTCCTTGGGAACAGAATGTAGGGCCGGGAATCACACACAGAACACAGAGCTGGGACCCCTCCTTGGGAACAGGACGTAGGGCCGGGACTCATACACAGAACACAGAGCTGGGACCCCTCCTTGGGAACAGGACATAGGGCTGGGACTCATACACAGAACACAGAGCCGGGACCCCTCCTTGGGAACAGGACGTAGGGCTGGGACTCATACACAGAGCCAGGACCCCTCCTTGGGAACAGGACGTGGGGCTGGGACTCATTACACAGAACACAGAGCCGGGACCCCTCCTTGGGAACAGGACGTAGGGCTGGGACTCATTACACAGAACACAGAGCTGGGACCCCTCCTTGGGAACAGGATGCAGGGCCGGGACTCATACACAGAGCACAGAGCCGGGACCCCTCCTTGGGAACAGGACGTAGGGCTGGGACTCATACACAGAGCCAGGACCCCTCCTTGGGAACAGGACATAGGGCTGGGACTCATACACAGAACACAGAGCCGGGACCCCTCCTTGGGAACAGGACGTAGGGCCGGGAGTCATTACACAGAACACAGAGCTGGGACCCCTCCTTGGGAACAGGATGCAGGGCCGGGACTCATACACAGAGCACAGAGCCGGGACCCCTCCTTGGGAACAGGATGCAGGGCCGGGACTCATACACAGAGCACAGAGCCGGGACCCCTCCTTGGGAACAGGACGTAGGGCTGGGACTCATACACAGAGCCAGGACCCCTCCTTGGGAACAGGACATAGGGCTGGGACTCATACACAGAACACAGAGCCGGGACCCCTCCTTGGGAACAGGACGTAGGGCCGGGAGTCATTACACAGAACACAGAGCTGGGACCCCTCCTTGGGAACAGGATGCAGGGCCGGGACTCATACACAGAGCACAGAGCCGGGACCCCTCCTTGGGAACAGGACGTAGGGCCGGGACTCATTACACAGAACACAGAGCTGGGACCCCTCCTTGGGAACAGGACGTAGGGCCGGGACTCATTACACAGAACACAGAGCTGGGACCTCTCCTTGGGAACAGGACGTAGCACCGGGACTCATTACACAGAACATAGAGCTGGGACCCCTCCTTGGGAACAGGACGTAGGGCCGGGAGTCATTACACAGAACACAGAGCTGGGACCCCTCCTTGGGAACAGGATGCAGGGCCGGGACTCATACACAGAGCACAGAGCCGGGACCCCTCCTTGGGAACAGGACGTAGGGCCGGGACTCATTACACAGAACACAGAGCTGGGACCCCTCCTTGGGAACAGGACGTAGGGCCGGGATTCATTACACAGAACACAGAGCCAGGACCCCTCCTTGGGAACAGGACGTAGCGCCGGGACTCATACACAGAACACAGAGCCGGGACCCCTCCTTGGGAACAGGACGTGGGGCTGGGACTCATTACACAGAACACAGAGCCGGGACCCCTCCTTGGGAACAGGACGTAGGGCTGGGACTCATACACAGAACACAGAGCCAGGACCCCTCCTTGGGAACAGGACGTGGGGCTGGGACTCATACACAGAACACAGAGCTGGGACCCCTCCTTGGGAACAGGACATACGGCCGGGACTCATACACAGAACACAGAGCCGGGACCCCTCCTTGGGAGCAGGACGTAGGGCCGGGTCTCATTACACAGAACACAGAGCCAGGACCCTCCTTGGGAACAGGACGTAGGGCTGGGACTCATACACAGAACATAGAGCTGGGACCCCTCCTTGGGAACAGGACGTAGGGCCGGGACTCATACACAGAACACAGAGCCGGGACCCCTCCTTGGGAACAGGACGTGGGGCTGGGACTCATACACAGAACACAGAGCCGGGACCCCTCCTTGGGAACAGGACGTACGGCCGGGACTCATACACAGAGCCAGGACCCCTCCTTGGGAACAGGACGTACGGCCGGGACTCATACACAGAATGCTGAACAGGACGAGACAGTTCCTAACACTAAATAGTGGTAAGCGGCCCAACCTACCTAGCAAAGGCGAGGACACAAAGAGACAGTCCCAAACAACAAAGTACAGTTCCTTATCTGGACACCGCAAGGCTCCAGTCTTGTTCCGGCAGTAGAACTTGACAGCAAGAATAGGCAAGGACACAGGCGAGGCTCCAGCCGAGGGCTACAGAAAGAAGGGGAAGGGAAGGGACCAGACCAGCCTCAGCAAAGACAGCCTGGCTTACCCAGTAGAGGCAAGGACAGGATACTGACAAGACAAACCAGCACCTACACTTGAACCCAGGGCCGTGTATATTCCCAGCCGCGAGACGAGCATCAGGTGCCTATGGACTGGACCATGAGCCAGAACACAGATTTCACAGACTGGACCATGACAGTTGGTTCTTTACCAAGGCTGGGAGAAGTGTACGGAGAGTCTTTGGGGGGGGGGTGGAGAAAGGGGGTGCTGGTCTCCGTAATGTATTGAGTTGTATCCATCCCTCTGCAGGTTTTTTCCAGCAGTTGCCGTACTGAGATGTAATGCATCTGGAAAGGTTGCTTTCTCAGGGGCATCAACAAAAGTTGTCAAGTACCAAAGGAGACAGGCCAAGTTTATTTTGCCTTCTGAGGAAGTAGAGATGCTAGTGAGATTTTTTGGCCATTGTGTATATATAGAAACAAAGAAAACCTACAGCACAATACAGGCCCTTCGGCCTACAAAGGTGTGCCGAACATGTCCTTACCTGAGAAATTACATAAGGTTACCCATAGCCCTCTATTTTTCTGAGCTCCATATACCTGTCCAGGAGTCTCTTAAAAGACCCTATCATATCTGCCTCCAGCACCGTCACTGGCAGCCCATTCCACGCACTCACCACTCCCTGACATCTCCTCTGTACCTACTTCCAATCACCTTAAAACTGTACCCTCTCGTGTTAGCCATTTCAGCCCTGGGAAAAGCCTCTGACTATCCACATGATCAACACTTCTCATCTTCTGTCGCTCCAAGAAAAAAAGGCCGAGTTGAACCAGAACAGGCTACTGGTGGTTTTTACTCCTAGGAATTTAAAGCTTTCACCACCCTCAACCTCAATGCCTTTGAGGTAAGTAGGAGTGTGAGGACATCCTCCGTTCCTGAAGAGTCAACGTCCAGCTTTTTTGTTTTGCTTGTTGGTGGCACACCATGTCACAGAGCTCTCAACCTCCTTCCTGTACTCTGACTCATCAGTATTTAACATCTGTCCCACAACAGTGGATCATCAACAAGCTTAAAGATGGAGATAGAGCAGAATCTGGCCAAGCAGCTGTGAGTGTGTAGGGGATAGATTAGGGGCTTGAGGACGCAGCCTTGTTGGGGCACCAGAGTTGAGGATACTCATTGCTGTCTGTCCTTAATGATTGAAGTCTATTGGTCAAGAAGTCATGGGCCATTTGCAAAGGGAGGTGTTGAGTTTGGAGATTAGTTTGCTTGGAATTATAGTATTGAGGGCTGAGTCGTAGTCAATAAACAATATTCGAACACAGTTGTCTTTACCAGCCAGATGCTCCTGAGATGAGTGTAGGGCTATTTTACCTTATTCCATAAATTGAACATTATTTTCCTTTCTCTGACTACTGAGAATAGAAAAATGGCTAGTTATAAACAGTTTTAATCATTGACAATGTGTGGATACACAATGGATGGATTGGATAAAATTAGAGCATAGAAATTAAATTAATAACTGTTAATTTAACGGCATGGTAACTTTTTAAATTATAGTTCTTTATAATCTACAAAGCTGATAAATGTGACACAGTTGCACAGCGGTTAGTGTAATGTGATTACAACAGCAGCCACACGGATTCAGTCCCACTGCTGTCTGTAAGGAGTGTGTATGTTCTCCATCTGCCTGGTGTCCCCTGGGTGCTCCATTTTCATCCCACACTCCAAAGACCTATGGGTCAGTAGGTTAATTGGTCACGGGTACAATTAGGCCGTGCAGGCTCACTGAGCTGGAAGGGGTGTTACTGTGCTGTATCTCTAAATAAAAGGAAAACAACCCAGTCTCTATTCTTTTAAAGCATCCATCCTTTAGGTAAAATATAAAGTTGAAACAAATTAATGCAAATTGAAACAAATTCCTTGACAAGGGAGACTGGCATTCATTTGCAGGATACTCCCCACACTGGATGACCAACAAGATTCAGGCAGACAGTGTGTTTCACTGAGCTGATCTTCTTGCAGCAACGGCGGACGTTTGTAAGTAAAACAGAAACTGCTGGAAGCACAACACAGTTCAATCAACAGCTAAAGAGAGAGAAAATAACATATTAAATACAAGAGAAAAGTAGATGAGCTTAGAGCATGGGTTAACACATGGAATTATGACATTGCAGAGACTTGGTTTCAAGAGGGGCAGGACTGGCAACTCAATGTTCCAGGGTTCTGTTTTAGACAGGATAGAGTAGGAGGAATTATAGGCGGAGAAGGGAAATGTCACAGAATTGCTCAGGCAGCCAGACTGGAAAGCTCATCTACCGTATCCGTATGGGTGGAACTGAGGAATAAGGAAGGGCTTATATTATAGACCACCCAACAGCATGGTTTATAGGAGCAAACTTATAGAAAGATTGCAGACAGTTGCAAGAAACAGAAGGTTGCAATAATAGGTGAGTTGAACTTTTCTCATATTGACTGGTTCTCCCAAACTATGAAAGGATTGGATGGGATAGAGTCTGTCAAATATGCTCAGGAAAGTTTCCTTAATCAATATTTAAAATCCATCTAGAGAGAGTGTGAAACTAGATCTCCTATTAGGATTTGAGACAGGGCAAGTGACAGAAGTTTGTGTGAGGGAATTCTGGATCCTGTGATCAGAATGCAATTGGTTTCAAGAAATGGTTTTCAAGAGACGTTGAGACCCTGGTTAAGAAGATGGAGGCACATAGCAGATATAGGCAGGAAAGAACAAATGAGGTTTTTGAGGAGTATGAGACATGCAAGAGAAGACTTTAGAAGGAGATCAGAAGGCACGAGGCTGCTCTTGCAGACAAGGCGATGAAGAATCCCAATGGCTTCTATGGATATATTAAGAGTAAAATGATAGCAAGGGAGAAACTTGGTCCTTTGAAGATCAGTGGTCACCTATTGATGGAGTTGAAAAAGATGGGGGAGATCTGATTAATTTATTTTCTAATGTATTTATTTGGGAAATGGTCACAGAATCTATAGAAGTGAGGCAAACCAGTATTAAGGTCATGGGCAGTATACAGATATTGGATGAAAAGGTGTTTGCTGTCTTGAGACAAATCAGATAATTCCCCAAGGGTTTGACAAGGTGTTCACTTGGACCCTGTGGGAGGCTAGTGCAGAAATTGCAGGGGCCCCAGTAGAGATATTTAAAAATCCTTAGCTATGGGTGAGGTGCTGGAGGATTGGAGGATAGCTCATGTTGTTCCTTTGCTTAAGAAAGGCTCTAAGAATAAACCAGGAAATTATAGGCTTGTGAATCTGACACCAGCAGTGGGAAAGTTATTGGAAGGTATTCTAAGAGATTGTATATTTAAATACTTTAGAGCAATTTTTGGGTTTAGCACATTTACATTTAACAAATGACTTCAGTCAGCAGTCTTTGGGCCCGAGTGTAAATTGTGCAGCCCTGAACAATGGGTTCCTAAAAGCGGTGTAACCCAGATCAGATAATGCTGATTAAAATTCATTTGGATGTCTGACGTGTGAAGTTTGTGTGTAGTTTTAAAAGAAAACATTGTTGATACTTTATAAATATGGGATTGTCCTATGAGGTTTAGCACATAGGATACCAAACCCCACATTGGACAGAAAGAGTCTCCATATGATTCCTGCTGTACCTTGTTTTGTCAAATAAAGAAGCTGCTTTGTATCTACCAGTAAATTTCTCCGGTGACTGCATTCTCGCAACAACACTTGATGTCAGGAGTGGGTTAATGTCGTGTGACCAGCGATCTTAGTGGGTGAGTATTTTTAAAATTAGCACCCACACTTGGATCTCTTCGGGTTGGTGGTACACGGGAACGTGAGGTATCACGAACACGGAGAGCTGAATTGGTCGACTTAAAAGTAGTGCTTGTACCGTGTCTGTTTTTGTAAGAGTCGAAACTTAGAGTGTTGATTTGGGGAGACGGAGCCACTAGTTGCGAAGGATGGCTATTGCAGGTTCCGAACGCCGGTGGGGGCCTATATACTCATTCCGGGGCTGCATTCTAGCATAAGCATTTTGCAAGGGTGTGTGTGTGCCTTGGTGTAACAGATGTAAGGGAATATGGCAGACATTATGAGATCAGGTGCACAAAAATGGCAGATTGCAGAGTATATTCTGTGCCGTTTTAAGAATGTGATGTTTAACGTACCCGTCATTATGTGTGGGAATTAGTGTGGAGATATTTCGGGGAGAGGTTTTATCTGTCAGGATAGCACCTACTGAACTCTGAAGACCCAAGCCAGCCGTCAACCGTGATTACAACCATTCAT
This sequence comes from Hypanus sabinus, assembly GCF_030144855.1. Taxonomy (NCBI): domain Eukaryota; kingdom Metazoa; phylum Chordata; class Chondrichthyes; order Myliobatiformes; family Dasyatidae; genus Hypanus; species Hypanus sabinus. The sequence continues at coordinate 16,788,400 of NC_082722.1, read as the reverse complement.
AAACCCTTCACCCTCAGGGAGAATCAGAACATTTTGTCAAGAGTTGCCCTCACCGAAAGTTGCATGTGGAAATTCAGGATTCTGGCACAAGCTCGAGAAAATGGTTGCAATTCACTGGATGCCCCCCGAAGATATACACGTATTGGTAAAAGAGAAGTGCTCGAGAAATATGTGGGACACTATGGCCCAGGGGATGCCGGATGATACATGGGCAACTACCGGGAACGCTAGCAAGGAAGAAAGATACCGCTTTTTAAAAGGGGACATGAGGCAGCGACTGAGGAGAGGTGACAGTAACTGGGGAATGATAATGGTAGCGGTTCAAAGAGCTGATGAGACAGCCATGGACTATGCAGAACGTAAATATTGAAAATGTGAGGAGTATTCGGGGTTGGATAATCCAGGGAGGGACGACCCAGTCTTGTTGAAAATGGTCTCAGCCTACCAGGAAGTTTTAGATTTAGGGATGGTGGTGGGGTCGCCCAATTCTGCCATAGTTCCATGGAGCAGTGAGAAGTTGTCGAGGCAGGCGTGACGCCACAGAGGCGCAAGGAGCCGCTGGAGTCGATGTGGGAGGGTTCAGGAATTGATGTGCTTCATCTGTTGCCTATCCAGACATGGTTGGAGGCAGTGTTCAAGAAAGAGGAAAGGGAAACAGGTGAACGTCACACGAGACACGCAATCTCTCACCCCAGCCGTGCCCAGTCTGACTGTCGGTCCGATCACAGAGCTGGTGAAGACAGTTCCTAGGTCAGAAAAAGATGTGGCAGCGGGGGCAGGCAGCACTGGTGACCGGCGGGTGTACGCAACAGCTTTGTTAGGGGGCCGGCAATGCGATATGTTAGTGGACACCGGGGCATCAGTATCGATGACTGACCTGCCCTTGCCAACAACCAGACAGGCCATTTATATTACGGGAGGAGGAGGAAAACAGCGAAAGCTTGTCGCAGCTTCTCAAAATTGGGAGGGAGCAGCTTCCGGTCTGTCTAAACAATGAGGGCTCCATTTTTTGGACCAGGCATCCTTAGGGAAGCAGGGGGCATTATAAATTCAGCAAAGGAAGAAATACAGTAGTATGGGCAAACCAGGGGCAGCGGACACGTACAACTAACAGAGGACGCAACACACCCAGCGGAACAGCACTGACAGCCGTTCAGGGTAAAGTGAGGGAACTAATGTATCAGAGGAACTCCAACTACTAACTGGCCTATATAGCCAGTAAAGAAGCACGATGGATCACATCAGATCATACCACCCTTAACAAGACCACGCCGAGTCTGGATCCCATCGTGACGAACCCTGCAACAATCCCGAACGTCCTCCCTCCAGAACATTTTTTTTAAATCTTGGATATCGCTAATGGATTTTGGGGTCTCCCCTCAGTACCTGAGTCCCATGGCCGATTCGGTTTCACTCTGGGTAGGCAGAAGCATACGTGGGCCAGACTCCCACAGGGATCCACAACAGCCGACTGTTTTTCAAAAGATCATGGCGCAAACTTTGGAAAAGCTCAATCTATGGCCAGCCGGCCATCTTACACAACATGTGGATGGTCTACTAATTGCTTCGGAAGATGAAGCAGATAATTTCGGGGCGATAGCCAGTGGTTTAGAGATACTGCCAGACGAGGGGTTTAAAATCATTCCACACAAGGCTCAGTTAGGAAAGCAATCCGTACGGGACCTGGGCAGGAGGGACATGTCAGATGACAGACCCTTGGCAATCAGCTTCATGTTCTGCCCAGTAAACGTAAGGGGAGTGAGGAAGGTCGTGCCGTAATTTCATACCAGGGATAGAAGCCCTGCGCGGTGGTAAAGGCAGACGAGTCGGTATGTCTTCGGGGCGGTGCATGATGGCTTGGGCACGACGAGGATTTCTAACCTCAACAGGGGCAGGTATTCAGCTTGGGCACGTCATACCACAACCGCTGGAGGTGGCAGTGACTAAAGGAAAAGCTCACCAGTGGAGAGTGAGGAAATGAGTGTGAAGGAGCGCTGGTGGCAGGTGTAACTGAAATTATATCACGGGTTGATGCGGCAGAGACGATGACCATCCTCCGGCAGGACTGCTGGTGGCCAGGGATGCTGAGAAATTCTGCCGCCGTTGTGTCATTTGTGCTCAGCATAACTCCGGTAAGGGTGAACCAGCCCTGCTCGAGGGTAAATATCCAGAAGGACTTCATGGGCCCCTACCCAAAAAAAGCGGGAGGGGGAGGGATACTGTCAAGTAATTGCGGATCACTTCACCCAGTGGCAGAGGCTTTCCCCACAAGGGGCTGCACGGATCCAGTTCAGGTGGACTAGGATCAGGGAGCACATTGTACAGGGAGAGTGATGAAGGAAATGTTAGGGATTCGACAACAGTTCCACGTATCTTGCCACTCTCAGAGATCAGGAACTCTCAGAGTTCAACCGAACAATCAAGAATGCCTCAGCCAAAGCTATAGCTGAGACGGGAAAGGCATGGGTTGATGTAACCCCGATGAGATCATGACAGACCCCGACCAGCACGCTGGGTCTCAGCGCCTATGAATTATTGATGGGGGGGGGCAATGCGTCTCCATTATGGGTTAACTACAGGATGTGGCCAGCCTGGGACCTGCAGGGGTAGAGTGACACAGTATGTGAAAGGCCTTTGTAACCAACTTAAAGTGTTGGAGGACTGAGGAAAACAACAGCACATTGCTGATCAGCCAGCGGGAGAGGACAGCCTGGCGACCAAGTCATGGTGAGGGTTCTGCCTGAAAGGGCAGGGCTTGCCCCCAGATGGATAGGGTCACAGATAGTATTTTTAACAAATGAACTCATAACTGTGTGCAGACTTGGCAAGGCAGCCAGTGGAAACACTGGACTCAGATAAACTGTACAACTCACCTTCTTGTTGCCCCCCACAGACAAAGCAGGAGATCAAGTGTGCCCAGTAACTGTGTAATTACAGAGAACCCAAGAGAGGAACACCAGCAGGCCACACCAGACCTGACCACAGGTGATGGAAGCAGACCCACAGCAAATGTGAAGGCAGAGGATATCCAGAGAATGAAACAGAAAGCTGAGAATAAAATGTTAAAGCGCAATGGTAATGGTACTCTGTAATGAAGGCAGATTGCTGAAGGTACCTGATTAGTTGTATAGCATAGAATAGAAAAGATACTGAGGAAATAGATAGGAAGGGATTTAAGCTATAGCAGAGACATCAGGTTCCGTAACTTCAATGGCATGGCAGACTGAGAAAGAGAAGAAATTGCACACGGCATCTGAAGTCAGTCACCACAGCCTGAATGTGGAGCAAATACAAATGAGCTGGGCCCTTTCAGCAGTTGGGCCAGTGCTTGACTGGTCGTTTCAGAACGGGGTGCCTCTGGGGAGAGATCCTTGCAGTTATTCAAATAGAGACTACCCCCACCCCTTTCTGTACATCGATGAGAGGGCTTGTGAGCCCAATACTTTTACCTTGCTGATACCTCTGAAAAGCAAAAGTTTTAGCTTTCAGAGAATGAAGGGCTGAAGACAAGGAATGTGATTAAACTGCCTTGGGCCATCAGGAAAGATATATGAACGAAGCTGCATTTTTAAAAGATTGTTATTCAAATCTCTAGAACAATCTCTCTGCTTGGTGTTTTTTAGGGACGTTAGGGTAGATATAGGTGCGCATAAAGTAATTGAGGGGAACTCTGAGGCAAGGCATTTCTGCTGACTTATTTGAGTAGATTTTCCTCAAGGTTGACCTTTTAGGAACCCAAGAGGAGGGACAGTTAGAGTTATTTTCGGATAAGCAAAAATAACTTCGGGTCTGAAGCCATGAAGCCATCTGGGTTCCTAAATGCTGTGAATCCCAGACCAAATAATGCTGATTAAAACTTACTTGGATGCCTGTGCTGTGGGTGTGAAGTTTGTGTGTAGTTTCAAAGAAAGCATTGTAATACATTGTAAATATGGAATTGTCCTTTGATGTTGAGCACATAAAATATCAAACCCCACATTGGGCCAGCCAACTGAAAGCGTCTCCATATGATGCGTGCTGTACCTTGTTTTGCCGAATAAAGAAGCTGAATTTGTAACTGCTGATACTTTTCTCTGGTAACTTCATTCAAACAACAACAAGAATTTGGATAGACCGGGACTTATTATGGATAGTCATCATGGCTTCATGCCTGGCAGGTCATGTCAATAAATCTTATGGAGTTTTTCGAGGAATATTCCAGGAATGTTGATGAAGACAGGACTGTAGATGTTGTCTATATGGACTTTAGCAAGGGCTTTGACAAGGTCCTACATGGGAGGTTGGTCAGGAAGGTTCGGTCACTTGGCATTCAGGATGAGGTAGACATCGCAGAAGAAGACAGAGTGGTAGTAGATGGTTACCTCTCTGACTGGAGGTCTGCGACTACTGGTGTGCCACAGAAAACAGTGCAAAGTCTGGTGTTGTTTGCCATCTGTGTGGTAATGTGGTAAACTGATTCAACAATTTTTCAGATAGCACCAAGATTGGGTGAGGTGTAGTGGACAGCGAAGAAGACTAACAAAGCTTGTAGTGGGATCTGGACCAGCTAGGAAAAATGGGCTGAAAATGGCAGCTGGAATTTAATGCTGACAGGTGTGAGATGTTGCACTTTCAGAGGATAAGCCAGGTTGGAGTTATATGGTGAGTGGTAGGGCACAGAAGAGTGTGGTAAAACAGAGGGATCTGGGAATACAGGTCCATAATTCCTTGAAAGTGGTATCACAGGTAGGTAGGGTCACAAAGAAAGCTTTTAGCACTTTGGCCTTCATAAATTATAGTATTCAGTACAGGATTGAGATGTTATGTTGAAGTTGTATAAGACATTGGTGAGGCCCAATTTGGAGTATTGTGTGCAGTTTTGGCCACCTAACTGTAGGAAAGATGTAAATAAGATTGAAAGAGTGCAGGGAAATTTACAAGGATGTTGCCAGGACTTGAGGAGCTGAGTTATAGGGAAAGGGTGAATAGGTTAGAACTTTATTCCTAACCATAGGAGAATGAGGGGAAATTTGATAGAGGAATACACAGTTATAAGGAGTACAGATGCAAGCAGGCATTTTTGGGATACACATAAAATGCTGGAGGAATTCAGCAAATCAGGCAGCATCTATGGAAATGAATAAAAAGTCACCATTTTGGGCAGAGTCCCTTAGAACTTGAGGTCATGAGTTAAGGGTTAAAGGTGAAATGTTTAGGGGGGACGTCTTCATTCAGAGCGTGGTGAGAATATGGAACAAGCTGCCAGTGGAAGTGGTGGATATGTGTTCAATATCAACATTTTAGAGAAATTTGGAGTGGGGGTATGGAGAGTTATAGTCTGGGTGCAGGTTGAAGGGACTTGGCAGATTAATACAAGCATGAGAAAATCTGTAGATGCTGGAGATCCAAAGCAATGCACACAAAATGCTGGAGGAGCTCAGCAGGTCAAGAAGCATCTATGGAAAAGAGTAAACAGTCAACGTTTACTCTTCAGTCCTGAAGAAGATTCTTGGCCTGAAACATCGACTGTACTCTTTTGCAGCCTGGCCTGCTGAGTTCCAGCATTTTGTGTGTGTTGCTGCACGCAGAATAGTAGTTTGGCATGGACTGGATGGGCAGAAAGGCCTGTTTCTGTGCTATAGTGTTCCGTGACTCTAAATTCAGTTTTTTTAAAATAAAGAATTAGTTCCTCCAACACTTCTATTGGTAGACGGTGCTAGTGAGTGTGTATCAGTTAGGATTGGTATTCTCATGATCACAATCAGGTGCTGCCCTCCAGTGTTCGCTTGGTAGAAGACAAGCTAGAACGTGTTCCTTTGCTGAAGGCTTGTTCTTGCCGAGAGCATTTATGCTCATCTATCTATGAATATTTCACTTAAGGACTTGGGTTATATTTCTTTGGTTGACTACGTGAAGCAGGACCTCATACTGAAAGGATTGAATCTGCCCTTGATGAACCAGTTCCTCTGCACAACACACACAAAATTGTGGAGGAACTCAGTAGGCCAGGCAGCATCGAAGGGAAAGAGTACAGTCGACCCTTCATCAGGACTGGAGGGAAAAAGATGAGGAGTCAGAGTGAGAAGGTGGAAAGAGGGAAGGAAGAAACACATGGTGATAGGTGAAGCGGGGGTGGGGTGAGGGGTGGGAGGGAGTTGATTGGCAAAAGAGATACAGTGCTGGCGAAGTGAGAGGACAGAAGGTGACTGCTTCCACCACTCTCTCCAGCAGTGGATTCCAGGGACAAATATTCACAATTCTCTGAGTGAAAAGGCTGCTCCTCACACCCACTTTTACTACGTATCCTCTAGTTTCATTCAAAGGAGAAAAACTTCCATCAGTCTAGTTTGTCTGTACCCCTCATAATTCTATAATCATATCTCCTTTTAACCCCGTGCACTCCAAGTGAAATGAACCATGTCGCACCAGCTGACAACTAAAAATGCACTATTCCAGTCAACTCCCGGTGAATTTCATAGAATAGTACAGCACATTACAGGCCCTTCAGCCCACAAAGTTGTGCCAACCCTTAAACCCTGCCTCCCATATAACCCTCCACCTTAAATTCCTCCATGTACCTGTCTGGTAGTCTCTTAAGCTTCACAAGTGTACCTGCCTCCACCACTGACTCAGGCAGTGCATTCCACGCACCAACCACTCTCTGAGTAAAAAACCTTCCTCTAATAACCCCCCTGAACTTTCCTCCCCTTACCTTAAAGCCATGTCCTCTTGAATTGAGCAGTGGTGCCCTGGGAAAGAGGCACTGGCTGTCCACTCTGTCTATTCCTCTTAATATCTTGTATACTTCTATAATGCCTCCTCTCATCCTCCTTTTCTCCAGAGAGTAAAGCCCTAGCTCCCTTAATCTCTGATCATAATGCATACTCTCTAAACCAGGCAGCATCCTGGTAAATTTCCTCTGTACCCTTTCCAATGCTTCCACATCCTTCCTATAGTGAGGCGACCAGAACTGGACACAGTACTCCAAGTGTGGTCTAACCAGAGTTTTGTAGAGCTGCATCATTACTCCGCGACTCTTAAACTCTATTCCATAACTTATGAAAGTTAACACTCCATAAGCTTCCTTAACTACCCTATCTACCTGTGAGGCAACTTTCAGGGATCAGTGGACATGTACCCCCAGATCCCTCTGCTCCTCCACACTACCAAGTATCCTGCCATTTACTTTGTACTCTGCCTTGGAGTTTGTCCTTCCAAAGTGTATCACCTCACACTTCTCTGGGTTGAACTCCATCTGCCACTTCTCAGCCCAGTTCTGCATCCTATCAATGTCTCTCTGCAAACTTAGACAATCCTCTACACTATCTACACCACAACCAACCTTTGTGTCGTCTGCAAACTTGCCAACCCACCCTTCTACCCCCACATCCAGGTTGTTAATAAAAATCACAAAAAGTAGAGGTCCCAGAACAGATCCTTGTGGCACATCACTAGTCACAACCCTCCAATCCGAATGCACTCCCCCCACCACGACCCTCTGCTTTCTGCAGGTAAGCCAATTCTGAATACACCTGGCCAAACCTCCCTGGATCCCATGCCTTCTGACTTTCTTAATAAGTCTACCATGTGGAACCTTATCAAATGTCTTACTAAAATCCATGTAGATCACATCCACTGCACTACCCTTATCAATATGCCTGGTCACCTCCTCAAAGAAATCTATCAGGCTTGTTAGACATGATCTGCCCTTCACAAAGCCATGCTGACTGTCCCTGATCAGACCATGATTCTCTATACGCCCATAGATCCTATCTCTAAGAATCTTTTCCAACACCTTTCCCACCACAGACGTAAGACTCACTGGTCTATAATTACCCGGACTATCCCTACTACCTTTTTTGAACAAGGGGACAACATTCACCTCCCTCCAATCCTCTGGTACCATTCCCGTGGACAACGAGGACATAAAGATCCTAGCCAGAGGCTGAGCAATCTCTTCCCTCGTCTTGTGGAGCGGCCTGGGGAATATTCCGTCAGGCCCCGGGGACTTACCCGTCCTGATGCATTTTAACAACTCCAACACCTCCTCTCCCTTGATATCACCATGCTCCAGAACTTTCCTCTGCGTCTTCTCCAACGCTATCTCATCTATCATACATTGATAACCAGAAATGTCGTAAAGTTAGAGAATATTCGCCGTTATTTAATACAGTGACTAATATGTATCCCATATGCCTCAGCTGCCCGCAATGCCAGCTTCAAACAATTTCGACCGGACGAGGTCCACCTTTCCTTTGTCCTGGCCTCACTGATAAATGCATCCCCACATTTATCTGGCTGGCCCGTTTCATCAACACCCGGTTGCAACCCTGTCCCTGACGGTCACATGACGCGGGGGCTCCGTCATGTGACCTCCCAGCACGCGGCTCACTCACGTGAGCAGCCACGCGCGCTGCATGCCGGGCGGGAAGATGGCGGCGCTGGTGCGGGTGGTGCTGTGAAGATCGGGATGCTGAAGGCAGCACCAATGAAGACTTTTTGCAGCAGAGCCAACCCCATCACCGGGGCCACCGAGTGGGAGGAGGAAGGCGAGGACTATGACTATCACCAGGAGATAGCACGGTACAGAACGGGCGTCCCGGCGGCAGCCAGTGCATGTGCCTGTCCGCTGCCCCCCACCCCCTGACTGTGTGTGTCCTTGTCGTTCTCCGTGGCTTCACTCTGTCCCTGAGCCGAACCATGGCACCGGCCGTCCCGGTGACACGGTGGCGCATCTTAGCCACGATCAGTCACTCTTCTCCCTATCTACACTGATGGGACTTTGCCGAAGTTGTCCCGTGTCTAATTTGAAAGGGTGGGGTGGGGTGGGTGGAAACAAAGAAACAGAAAGCTCCAGATGCTGGAAATCCACGGTAAAGGCAAAGTACCGTAACCATTCAACAAATCAGACAACATCTGGGAGAAGAGAAAGGCAGATGCCATCTTTTTCAGCCATTTGCTGCTTCTACCTATCACCTTCCAGCTTTTTTGCATAATTTTTGCCCGTCCACTCCACCTACCCATCCTACCCCCATCATCTGCTAGTTCGTACCTCTTCACCTCCCTCACCTATTTACTTTATCTTCTGCCCTCATTCCTTCCAGTTCTTGGCCTAAAATATCGACTGCTGACTAATCTAAGTTCCTCCAGCCTTTTTAGTGTGAATAAAGCTTTTATTTGGTTTCTAATATAGATGACACTTGATAGACATATACTGTTTTTATTTCAGATTTCTAGTATTTGCAGTTCTTTACCTGTCAGGTTTTGCTGAAAGACCATCAACCTGTTTTCCTTTCACGACTGTGGCTATGTCTTGCTGAATACTTCAGACATTTCTGTCTATATAAAAACTGGAAAAACCAGGAATACAGATGCAGTTCAATGTGCTGAGTGTTTCTGGCATCTTCTGTTCTTTTCTTGATTTTCAGCTTCTGATGTCTATTTCATTTCTTGAGTATCCACTATAAATTGTACTTGTCCGTGCACTGTAATTATGGTTGATGAAGCTCTAAGTGTGCTTCAGCAATACACAGAATACTGGAGGAACTCAGCAAGTCAGGTGGCATCTATGGAGATAAATGGACAGTCAAGGTTTCAAGTTGAGATCCTTCATCTGGACTAGACCAGCAAAACAGTCCTTTGTCTTTAAGTATGATAGCTCTTCCATTCAAAAGTAATTGCATTATACAATCTTGTGCAATGATAATGGGAATGATGGGCCTTTCCTCAATAACTGGACAACCATGTAGAAGAATTGTTTTAAAAAGTAGTGCAAACCCCTTCAAGTATTTTGGGGACGAGGGCAATATACAGTTAGCTGCCCACCCAGTTACAGCATCGAGGATCAACTTTATTCACTCAATGGCTGAATTTCCCATGGATGCGGTGGATACTAATTAATGCAATAAAGAGAAATTGCGTATGATCAAAATAGATGCCCCATTGGTGGCATTTCAAACTTAATTTAAAGCCTAATATTCATATTGCACTGAACTTCTGACATGCTCATTTATCACTGGCACGCTTCCCCACCTTAGAAATGTACACAAAGACCGTTCTATAATTAAAGTTCCATGGGAAACTCGGCCATTTTGCAGGAACACACGAGACCCTTCATCTGGACTGCTTAATTTTTTTCCAACCTTTTTAAAGCTGCAAATTACAGCAACTGCTGTCTCTTGTCTCTGGAAAGAACAGGTATTTCAAATCCTGTAGAAAGTTCACTGACTATAACAGAAGGCCAGACCTTGCTACCATTTCCCTTCTGAGGCAATGCTATAGTTATACAAGCTTAGTCCAGTTGCAGAAGACTCATTCTACTAGACCAAAGAGCTTGGATTTCCATTGTTATGGATGGTTTAGTAGCAAGATCTCAGCTGATGTCACAAAATATTCCTGAAGGCTTTGGTAGGCAGCAATGCTGGTGGTGGGGTTTGGCTGGCTATCGAAATTTTTTTTATTTTATTGCATCTTAAGAGATCTTGCTACTAAACCAACCATAATGATGAGAATCTGATATCTATGGATTTAAAGGACAATATTTCTGATGGTTAAAATGATGAAAGTAGACAAAACAAAAAACTCAAATAAAATCAACTGAAGGAACCTGTAATACTTAAAAGTAATTAAAAACATCAAAATAAAATAATAAAAAATCCTATTCACTTCATCCTCCACAGCACTGCTTCACCGCCCATGCTTATTGAATATGATCATGTGACAGGATCCTCAGAGATCTCAGCAAAATAAAATTCTTGCTGATCATTATAAAGTACAGGAAATAGTTAAAAGTGATCTGAACTGGTCAGTAAGTTTGAACAAAAATCCACAACCTGCTTCCATTTAAATATTTTCCACCTGCTTCTGGATCACTGATCTCGTTTCCCCACGGATGGTGCATTTCTAGCAAATTTTGTTTTAATTTCTTATCTCTCACTGCTATGTTACATAGGAATAGTTTGCTGTTTTAAAACAATCAGAAACCCATTAGGTACTGGTCTCATATTATAGTTGGGGTTCTGGTATCCAAGTATAAATCATGTGGTTTCAATCAAATATCAACTTGTAAGGATTCCTACATTAATTTGTCTCAGATCAGAACACCATTTGGTTTAATGTACACTACAGGAGCTGTGTATCTATTTTCTGTCTGTATTGTGTCTTATGACGTGTTTATTATGGTGATCTGTCACATGGGTTGTGGCATTGTAGAAGCAAATGAGTAGAGTTACATATTAGACCATGAGATTCGAGCAGAATTAGGTCATTTCTCCTATCAAGCTTGCTTCGCCATTTTATCATGGCTGATCCATTTTCCTCCCAGTCCCAAACTCCTGTCTTCTCCCCGACATTCCCTGTCTAATCAAGAATCTATCAGCCTCTGTCTTAAGTATACCCAATGACTGGTCCTCCACAGCTTCCTGTGAAAATGAATTCCACAGATTTAACACTCTCTGGTTAAAGAAATTCCTCCTCATCTCCATTCTAAAATGATGCCCCTCTATTCTGAGCCTGTGTCCTCTGGTCTTAGACTCTCCCACCATAGGAAACATCCTCTCCGCATTCACTCTGTCAAGTCCTTTCAGCATTCGAAAGGTTTCAATGAGGTCACCATTCACTTCTCAGTCCCAGTGAGTAGAGGCAAGAGCCATCGAATGCTCTTAATGTGACAAGCCTTTCAATCCCAAAATCATTTTCATGAACCTCCTTTGAACCCTCTCCAAAGTTAGCACATCCTTTCTTCGATAAGAGACCCTCCCAAGTGAGCCCTCACCAGTGCTCTATAAAGCCTCAACAAATCATCCAGGATTTTTGTATTCTAGTCCAGTGGTCCCCAACCACCAGGCCGTGGACCGGTAGCGGGCCGCAAAGCATGAGAAACAATATGATTTAGCGATATGAAATGATATGAGTCAGCTGCACCTTTCCTCATTCCCTGTTACGCCCACTGTTGAACTGAACACACGCGAGGTCATCAGTCACCTAAACGCAGTGATACCCTCTCGCCAGGGATCACTGGTTGGCCTTGCGCGGCTGAAGAGAAATGCCATTGCTACTGGCCTGGAGCACGGACAGATGGGCACCGCCTCTCAACCTGTTTACCACACTGAATATTTGTGGGGAACCCGATGCTAAAATAGTTGCAGGTTAGGGCTCAGGGTTTCGTAAGTAGCAGAGTAGCTACCTCGCTGCGATCTACTGAAAGTCATCCTCGAGACAAACTTTTGTCGGCTGATAGATCCGACGGGGGGGGGGAGCGGGCGTGCGACCTGTCGCACTCATCGCTCGGTCAGTCGCTCTGACTTCTGGCCCTGACCTTGTCCTCTCACTCCACCCACGACCAGCCGCACCTGGTCAAGGCGTCTGGTGGCAAGCAGGCGGGAGGATGGAGTTCGGGCCCGGAGGCTGTCTAATGAAGCCCTCAAAACTGCTTCGGTACCTTGAGACCAAGCACCCTGCACTTAAAGACAAACCCGTTGAGTTTTTTGAGTGGAAAAAATGTGAGCAAGCAGGACAGAAGCAAGTGCTGTTAGCCATGTAAACTAAATTGCGGAATAGACTGGACATAATTAACCTCCTTCAAGTATCGCTGTATTCCAGTCGTGTTTAACACCCCCCCCCCACATCGGCCGGTCCACAAGAATGTTGTCTATATTAAATCAGGCCGTGGTGCAAAAAGGTTGGCGCCCCTGTTGTAGTCTTCTTAAAATGAATGCTAACATCACGTTTGCCTTCCTTACCACAGACTCAACTTATAAATTAAACTTTAGGGAATTCTGCATGAGACTCCACCCCCCCCCCCCCCCAAGTCTATTTGCACCTCAAATTCTTGGGTTTTTTTCTCCATCTATAAAATAGTTTACCCTTTTATTTCTTCTCTCAAAGTGCATGACCATACACTTCCTGACACTGGTTTTCATCTGCCATTTCTTTGCCCGTTCTCCTAATCTGTCTAAGTCCTTCTTTAGCCTTGCTACTTCTTCAAAACTCCCTGCCCTCCACCTTCATGTTGTCTGCAAACTGAGCCACAAAGCCATCAATTCTGTCATCCAAGTCATTGACGTATAACATAAAGGAATTGGTCCCAACACAGACCCCTCTGGAACACCTCTGGTTACCGGCAGCCAACCCGAAAAAGCTTCCTTTGTTCCCCACTCTTTGCCTGCTGCCAGTCAGCCACTGCTTTATCCATGCTAGTAGTTTTCCTGTAATACCATGCACTCTTATTAACTTGTTAATTAGCCTCAAGTGTGGCACCTTGTCAAAGGTCTTCTGTAAATCCAAGTACACAACATCTGCTGATTCTCCTTTGTGTTTCCTGCTTGTTATTTCTTCACAGAATTTCAGCAGATTTGTCAGTCAGGGTTTTCCCTGAAGGAGACCATGCTGACTGCAGCTTGCTTCTAAGTACCCCAAAAAAACATCCTTAACGGTCGATTCAAACATCTTGCAATATTCATGCTTTGTCTTAGTTGTTTCGTCGAGTTGAGGGTTGAGCCATGGAGAATGATACTCTTTTGTTTGATAATTTAGTTTGACCGCTTAATTACACTGTTAGTACGCTAATTGGGACATTATTGGAACATTATCTAGGTTGCTAACTTCACTATGTTAGTTCAACCACTTAGTTACGCCGTTTGGCATGTTATTGGAACACTAACAAGATCAGTAGCTACTTAAATACATTAGTTTAGCCGGTATCTTCATTACTTCACTTATTTGAACACTATATTGCTAATTTAGTTTTGTCAGTTTATTTTTATTGCTGGTTTTGTAATAAAGAATCGAACCTACCTGTTTTTATCTTGGAACTCTGGTACTTTGGAAGTGTGTCAGACAGTGTTGATTTCCTGGCTTAGTCTCTCAGCGTTTTTGGTTTGTTTTAAAATAACTGCTACAGTAGACAAATAAATAAAACCGTATTTTAATTAACTGGATTGTTTTTCTATGTTGTCTTAACAGGTCCTCTTATGCTGATATGCTACATGATAAAGACAGGGTAAATGTTAATTAATTTTGTTAATGCAAGTGTTAATTAATTTTCAATACATTTTTATGTAAATGCTGTGGGTGCTCTTGCCTTTTCAGACTGTCGAGTTGCGGTAGGATCACAGGGCTGAAAGTTGCCTAGAATCCTTACCATGTATGTACTCCCTAAATCTCAAATGCAGTAATGACACAAAAAAGGACATGAGTTCTGGTTTTTGAACTGGCTACATGCTATTTATTTGTAGCTTAAATTCTGAAATGCCTGGTTAAAATAACTGGTGATTATCATCACTGAAGATGTTAGTGTGGCTGAGTCTCTTACCATGTTAGTATGGTTAAAAGTGAATGCTTTTTCTTTTATTATTTGCTTCTCTGTCTGGCCTGTTCCAGAGTAACATGAGTCTTCTGTTGTTCGTGAGCATCTAAAATATGCACGAGTGCAAGGCTGAAAACCAAAGAAGAAATACAGTTTGATACACTCAAAATGGTGGAGGAACTCAACAGGTCAGGCAGCTTCTATGGAGAGGAATAAAGGGTCAGTGATTAGGACCGACACCCTTCATCTGGTCTCTTTATTCCTTTCCATAGATGCTATCTAACCTGTTGAGTTCCTCCAGCATTTTGTGTCTGCGGATTCTCTTGTATTGAATAATTCTAGATGACATGTATGAGCCATACGTGAACAGCAGATGCAAAAATCTCTGATGAAGTTTTGAAACGATTTTGCAGAATGAGAAATACTACAGTGGAATTCGGGCAGCAGTCCGCAGGGTGAAGGAACGAGGTCAGAGGGCGATTGTTCTGGACATCGGCACTGGGACTGGGCTCTTATCCATGATGGCAGCAAAAGCTGGTGCAGACTTCTGTTTTGCAGTTGAGGTGAGACCTACGAGCTGGTGGATGTGTTTATTGTCTGGATTTTAACTTCGTTGCACTTGTATTTTGCTGAAATTTTCACTTAACATAGTTTATCTTCTATAAAGAGTCTTATAGTTTGGGCATCATACAAACAAACTTTCAACAATAATCTTGTTTAATAACTTCACTCACTAGGCAAAGTATAGAAAATGAGTAGTTACTTTGAAGAGCAAAAATTAGAGGCTGCATGAGTCTGCCTTGCTCCTGTTGCCTCTATTTATTCCCAATTAACTTTGTTCCAAACAGAAGCATGTTTGGTTGTTACACAGACTTGCTTTACATGCAAAGTCTTCTTGTTAATACAAAGCTTAAGCAGAGTCTTGATAATGATTGTTATCAGACACACATTTTCACAGATGATTTAACTGCAGCATGGACTCTTCAATTTTCCATTGTGGCAGAAATAAGTGGTCATGCTGATGTCTTGATCACTTTATTGATGCACATACTGTAGATTTAAGTTAATTCTGACTCAGATCAACTCACTGAGCATGGAGCAAGGATGTTGAATCTCAGGGTTGAGCTCATTAGATACCCAGCAGAACAAAAACATGAAAAGAGCAAGTGATGGATGGAGAGGGACCAGATGCTCAGCCACTTGACGAAGGCTATGACATGTGTGGATTCTTCTGTGCTGTTACCTCCTCTGTTATTCAAACACTTGATGCCCCACCTCACATGCAAACCAAGAAAAGGGTTTTCATCAGGGGTGGGGAGACAATCAGTGCTCATGGAAAGGAATACTTCAAATACCTTCTCAACTGTGGCATTGGCCTTTCTTTCTATTCCACAGGAGTCTATTCTGCCCAGCCTTGCTACCTACCTATTACAAGTAAAAAAAACACTAGATCTCGGGTGCATATGGTATCCCAGCTGAAGTTCTAAAACTCCATGGCAAAGTGCTTCAGTCACAAATCAACAACCTTATTGCTGTTTCTAGGAAGAGTTGGATATACCAGGAGATCTTAAAGGATGCATAATTACCATCTGTAAGAAAAGAGACAGCGGGACGGCAAGGAACCATAGCGGTTAGTGTAACAGTGTTGCAGATTGTAAAATCAGGGTTTGATTCCCTTTGCTGCTGGTAAGCAATCAGTACGTTCTCCCCTAGACTGTGTGGACTTCCTCCAGGTACTCCAGTCTCTTCCCATATTTCAAAGATCTACTGTTACTGTTTCATAGGTTTAGGGGTGTTGTTGGCCTTGGAAGCATGGTGATATTCATGGCTTGCCCAGCACAGACCTCGCTGATTTGATTTGACATAAATTATGCATTTCACTGTATGTTTCAATGTAGAGGTGACAAATGAAGTTAATCTTTATTTTTAAAGATCTGACTGTGGTCAGATCTGACAGAAGTTTTCCTGTTCTGTGACACAGTAAAAGTAATTGCTAGTGTCTTCCTCACCCACCCTCTCCCAGCAATCAAAGGTTTGCCATGCCAAATCTCAGTGTGGATTCCTGTTACCCACATGCACAGTGGCCTTGGCCTTCACCTGGCAACAAATCCAATTAAAATTCAGGTAACAATACCAGCAACTGTACATGATCTTTTCCAACCTCACTAAAATCTTTGATGCCGTCATTCCGGAGTGACTATGAAGCATGTTCCTCAAAATTGCCATCTTACAAAAATTAATCTTCAATGTACATTTACTCCATGGTAACAAGATACTAACCAACAGCTCTGGAACATAACCTTTTTCAGTGCAGACTAGCATCAGGCAAGGCTGTACCATTATATCAACAATTTTCCCAATCTTGTTTGCTGCAATGCACCTCACTTCCTAAGAATGTTTTGGAGGTAAGCTTCAGAACTATTGGAAATCTGTTCTCAACTGCAGAAACCACAGTCTAGAACCAAGGCCACCCAGATCTCAATAGTCAAGTTATAGTGGGGAGATAATGCTGGTGTTTATGCACACTAGGAGGTTGAGCTCCAAGACATTGTTGATTTCCTCCCTGATGCATATGAGAGTACATGACTCGTGCTGAAAACCGGCAGGACCAAACTCCTCTTTCATCCTGCTTCCATTGCACCACTCTGCCATTCAACAATAAAGGTTTGTGGAGAAATTCCGGAAACATGAACAACTTACCATATTTTAGGAGACAGTTTTCAGTGAGTGCACACATCGATTTTGAAATTCACCACTGCTTTGTGCCAGTACAGTCTTCAGTTGATTGAAGAAATGGGTAAATGAAAATCAAGATCTCAGTCTTTGCACAAGTTCATGGTCCGCCAGGCAACAGTGACCCTTTCTGTGCGTATGAGACCAGGACTATCAACATCAGGCATCTCAAAGCTTGGGCAATGTAGTCTTCATAAAATGCTCCAATTGTAGTGGAGGAATGGATGAGCTAGCACCAGCACCTGCCAGGCTAACATTGAGGCTCCCAATTGGCTACATTGTGCCAGCTCATGAGCCCACAACAGACTCCCAAATTAGGCATACAATTCTGAACTGTGGTGGGAGGAAATTGCCAGATGGACAAAGAAAGAGATTCAAAGATGTGCTCAAAGTTTTTGTGAAGAATATTCCTACTGACTTCTGGGAAGCTCTGGCTCATGACCACGCAGAGTGGAGAAGGACCATTTGAAGTGGTGTCGAGAAGCCACTTGTTGGGAGCTGACAGAAACACTGGACAGGTGTTGTACTGCTTCACAAACTGCCCATCTACCTGCCAACTCTGACCCGCTGAGTTTTTCCAGCGGAATGCTTGATTTAAGCATCTGCCTTATCTTTTGTCTCCAGCCCATCATATGTGGCAGATTAGATCCCATAATGGCCTTATTGCCTACTTAAGAATGGGGAAGAGGCAAAATATCCTCAATCTCAAGGCTTAAGAGGAAAGGACAAGTCAGGTTGTGGATACAAGTAACTGCAAATGCTGGAATCAGGAGCAACAAGCAATCTGATGGAGGAACTCAGCGGCTCAGGCAGCTTCTGTGGGAGGAAAGGGATTGTCAGCATTTCAGGTCAAAACCTTTATCAGGACTGCTGCAAGTGTTGTGGTTCTGAATGAGAAAATTACAAGCAGGGTAGACAAAGGAGATGCAGTAGAAGTGGTGTACTTGGATTTTCAGAAGGCCTTTGACATGGTGCCGCACATAAGGCTGCTTAGCAAGATAAAAGCCCATGGAATTACAGGGGAGTTACTAGCATGGGTGGAGCATTGGCTGATTGGCAGAAAACAGAGAGTGGAATAAAGGGATCCTATCTTGTCTGGCTGCCGATTATCAGTGATGTTCCACAGGACTCCATGTTACAACTGCTGCTTTTTACAATGTATACTAATGATTTGGATTATGGGATTAATGAAATTGTGGCTAAATGGAGGAGCGGGTAGTGTTGAGGAGACAGAGAGCCTGCAGAGAGACTTAGATAGTTTAGGGGAATGGGCAAAGAAGTGGCAAATGAAATACAATGTTGGAAAGTGTATGGTCATGCACTTTGGTGGAAGAAATAAACGGGCAGACTATTATTTAGATGGGAAAGAATTCAAAATGCAGAGATGCAAAGGGACTTGGGAGTCCTTGTGCAGGATACCTATAGGTTAACCTCCAGATTAAGTTGGTGGTGAAGAACGCGAGTGTAATGTTGGCATTCGTTTCTAGAGGTATAGAATATAAGAGCAGGGATGTGATGTTGAGGCTCTATAAGGCACTTGTGAGACCACGCTTGGAGTATTGTGTGCAGTTTTGGGCTCCTTATTTTAGAAAGGAGAGGGTTCAGAGAAGATTCATGAGAATGATTCCAGGAATGAAAGGGTGAGGAAAATCTGGCAGCTCTTGGGCTGTTTTCCCTGGAGTTCAGGAGAATGAGGGGTGATCTCATAGAAACATCCCAAATGTTAAAACGCCTCAACAGATTAGATGTGGTAAAGTTATTTCCCATGGTAGGGGAGTCTAGGACAAGAGGGCATAACTTCAGAATTGAAGGATGTCCATTTAGAACTGAGATGTGGAGAAATTACTTTAGTCAAGGGATAGTAAATCTGGAATTTGTTGCTATGAGCGGCTGTGGAGGCCAAGTCCTTGGGTGCATTTAAGGCAGAGATAGATTCTTGATTAGCCAGGGCATCGAAGGGTATGGGGAGAAGGCAGGGGAGTGGGGATGACTGGAAGAATTGGATCAGCCCATGATCGAATGGCAGAGCAGACTCAATGGGACGAATAGCCTACTGCTCCAATATATTATGGACTTATGAATGTGTTGTGGGTGCTTCTAGTGTTGCAAAACATAAAAACAAGTGATTCTGCAGATGATGGAAATCCAGAGCAACACACGAAATGAATAAATTATTCCTCTCCACAGATGCTGCCTTGACCTGCTGAGTTCTAACACTCTGCTTCTTCTGGAGTTCACTTGATTCATGGCCAAATTAGCTGAATGTGGAAACAGTCTGCTGGTTGTATGTGCTGAAGTCTTTAAGTTAATGAATTGTCTCTGAAATCTCTCAGACACAACACACTTAAGTAGCTAGTTATTAAGACATTTTGTTATGATTTTTTGCTGTGGTTCAGTGTTTCCTGTCATCAGTGCAACAACCCCCCCACCTCTGCTAACAGTGCTGATGAAAATAGCTTGTTTTCTGATCGCTGGTGCAGGTGTCCGTGGAGATTGGTAGTATAAAGAAGAGTGAACATAAAAGATAATATGGGTCTTATGATCTTTCTGTTATCACTTCCCAGGTTTTTAAGCCAATGGCTGATGTTGCTGTAAAGATTGTGGAGAAAAATGGATTCAGCAATAAAATTAAAGTCATCAACAAGCACTCGACTGAGGTGACGGTGGGGCCAGGTAAGGCACCTAAGGTGGGAGTGTAACAGAGACCATTAATGGGAAAGCAGCACGTTACCTCTTGAATTGTAGTGATCTATAGAAACAGTTAATTGTATTGGTTGGTAAGTAATGTATCATAACTGATTAGAATGTTTTTTGTAATCACCACTGAAGTTATTTGAAGCAGCTACTTTTAGCTTTTATTTTAAATACATTTTGTTTTGACTTCCAAGTCACAAATAATGGGTCAGCTGTCACATGTCAATTAATACTGCAATAATATCAAAGTTGTTTGCTAAAGAGGTCTAGTTTCATGATGATCCTGTCTGAGTGTTCGACCTGCTGTAATAACTAGACCTTTCCTAGAATACGGTGAGGTTGTTTTCCTTTTATCATGTTCCATGTTAAAGTGAACAAGTGGAGTTTGGATGTAAATTATTAGCCCAATTTCCCAAAGATCCATCTGCAGAGAGTATATCAGAGTTAACCTTTCATGTTGATGACTTTTCATCAGAGTGAGGAAAAGTGAGAAATCAGGCATGTTTTCAACTGCAGGAGTGGAGGGACAAAGGGCACGTCCCTGCTCTCTGTATGAACTCCATTCCTTTCTGTGTGTTTCTCTGGCTCTTCTGATTATGATGCTTTTTAGACTAGTGCTTCCAAGTTTTCTTTAAGTATGCTTTGCCCTGCATCAGACCTTATGGGGCTTTCAACTGGAACTGTTTCATTTTCTACACTTAAGCTGTCACCAGCTCTGCTCCCATCTAAAATAAGGATTAGGTTCCTCTTTTCCTCATCTCCCTTTCCACCAGTCTTCATGTTCATCTTTTGTCATTTCTGCCACCTTCAACATGCTGACCCTCCAGCATTTTCTACCTCCTCCAGCATTCCGGGGCCTGTTCCTCCCCATCAACTTTCTGCATCACACTTCTGTTTCCACCAATACTGATGCCTCTTCTCACGTCGCTGTCCCATGCAAACCTTCCCTTTTACCCCTTAGCTCACACTGTCCAAGGTGTCTAACACAGCCACCAAAATGAAGCAGTGATTCAAATTACATCAATGTAGTATACTGCTTTCTGTGCTCATAATGTAGTTTCCTTTACCATATTCTGGTCAACCACTTTGCAAAATACCTCAATTTTTTTCCCACAAAAATAGGATTCCAATTGCCAAGCACTTAAATCTCCATCCTATCATGAATTCTGTGACTTTGGCCTGTTTCACTGATCTGACAAGGCCCAACATAAGCTGCACACATGGACTTATGAGTTGTTTAATAATAGTTTGTCTGAACAAAGTTTAAGGTGACTGTCGTAGATGAATCTGCCAATGCTCTTGGCAAAGAGGGAAAACGATCAAAGTTACTGCCAAGGACTGTGACATTCCTTAAGTGATCATGTCACAGAATGCTAACAACAATCTAGTTTAAAGAGTTCACCCAAAAGGGCCTTGATGTGATCACCAAGGGTACCATTAGGGATCTAATGCACTCTTTCAGTAGCTTTACTTATAAAACCTCTGGAACAACGCTACTGTATTAGATTTTGTACCCACATTTCCGGAGTGAATCCATGAGTGTCGGTACGGTGAGGTTAATGAGCAGAGGCTGCTTGCACATCCTTCATCATGATTTCCACTCTGCAGATGGTGATATGTCATGCCAAGCTAACATCCTGGTCACAGAGCTATTTGATACGGAGCTCATTGGTGAGGGGGCACTGCCAAGTTACGAGCATGCTCACAAATACCTTGTGCAGGTAGGTCATGGGGAGAAAGTGACTCCTGTTCTGGGATTGTATGATACTCTCAATGGGAATTGTATTAACATTAACAACAATGTAAATATATATTCTTTCTTTAATAATTTCCATAAAGCTATGAAAGTTAAATAAATCAAGTTTGAGCTTTATTTCCCATTTACATTTACATATATTTAGAAATTGCTGTAGTGTGTTGGTACTACATGCAACAAAAAGTACCATTCAATAATTAGAATAAAGTATATAAAAATAAAGTTAGAAGTATCGGTATGGAATAAAAGGTGCATAAATACTGGTATGTATTTGCAGTGTAAATAGTGCAGTCAGTGGCTGAGATAATAGAGGGGTGTGGGGTGGTAACTAGCATGATCAAGCAGAGCAGGATATCCCTCACAACCTAGTTGTGCTGTTTCTTTCTATCCATCTCTTCAATGGGCTACAGGAAGACTGTGAGGCTGTTCCACACAGAGCTTCAGTTTATGCACAGCTGGTGGAGTCCGAGCGGATGTGGGCCTGGAACAAGCTGCTGCCAGTTCACATCCGGCTGGAGGATGGCAACGATAAGGTCATTTTACCAACAAGGGACATGCAAGTGTGTGCTGGCTCCCCCTGCGTCTATGACATTCAGCTCAATCAAGTGAACATGAACCACTTCACCCCCCTCACAAAGGTTGCAGAGGTATTCAGGTATGGTCTAACAATTCCTGTTGGAAAATGAATAATTGTGTGAAGAGATAAAGGATTTTAAAGCTTCCATCAATTGTCAGGGAGGATTCAGAATTGACAGATGTACAAGACGCTAAGAGGCATTTTACACGGAGAGCAGTGAGTGCATGGATCGCCCTGCTAAGTGGTGGTAGAGGCAGATATGAGACGTTTAAGGAATTCTTAGGTAGCCACTTGGATGATAGAAAAATGGAGGGTTATGTAAGAGGGAAGGGTTAAATTGATCTCCGAAGGTTAGAAGGTCAGCAAAACATAGTGAGCCAAAGGGTATGTACTGTACGTCTACATGTTCTCTGTTCTATTTTTGAGAATTATTTGTATTGTTAATAGTGCAAATATTAATTTTTCTTATTGGATATGGAGATTACTGGCTTTCCGAATTACCCTTGAGGTAGAGCTGAGTGACTGTTGAAAATGTGGAGTCCTTGGGGTGAAGTTGTCTCCACAGTGTTATTTATTGGGTAATGAGTGCCAACGTCTTAACCCAATGATAATGAGAAAATGATGAGTTGTTTCTAAGTTAAGACAATGTATGACTTGAAAGGAAGCTGGAGAGGTTGGTGTTCCTTGCATTTGCTACTACTCTCCTTACAGACACTAGAAGTTCTGCTGAATCATGTAGTTACACGAGCAGCCACTATTCCAGTGTATGAGTGAGTGAGTGCTTCAGGTGGAGTTGAAGGACGTCGAAGTGGATGGTTACATATTGCTGGGTCATTGAATGTTAAGGAAGATGATTATATTCTTTCCTTTGGAGATGATCACTGGTCAACGCCTGAACTGCGAATGTTGCCATTTACTCTTTCAGCCCTTGACATTATCCTAGTTATACTGTCTTGGTTGAACTTCATGATCCTTGTGCTACCTTATATACACTTTATGCTAAATGACACTCTTCTGGAATGTGCACTGGACAACAAAGGTATTGCTTCCTGAATATCTTCAGGCGTATCTTAATAATTTTGGGCTACTGATCATGAAAATCACCATGAAATTTCCCTATCATGCACCATTTTTTAAATAAACTAATGTTTATTATTTGAATTCATAATTCAAGTCAATTAAAATGTTGCCTACAATGTAAGCTGGAAAGTTTCCTATCTTGTCGAGGCATGCTTGGGCATGCTTAGGCAGCATGGCTGCTGCACAGTAGGGCAGGTATCAGTAATAATTATTGGGTTCAGGACTGTAAGGATGGAATTTGCTATTACCAGGCACAAAAATTTCTATGAAGGATTCTGATATTTGAGACAATGCTTCCCAGAATAACTGATGCCAAGATTAAGGAAAGCATTTTTGTTGGTCCACAAATCAGACATGCAATTTGAAGAATTTCTAGCGGGACCGAAGAAAATCACATGGAAGGCATTCAAGGAAGTTGTTGAAATTTTTCTTGGCATCCACAGAGCACCAAACTACATGCAGCGGGTTGAAAGCATGCTTGAAGCATATGAAACCATGAAATGCAACGTATCACTGAAGATTCATTTTCTGTATTCCCATTTAGAATTCTTCCCTGCATGCAAATCTTGGTGCTGTTAGTGACAAGCATGGTGAAAGGTTTTGCGGTCAGGACATTGCGGTCATAGAGAAAAGATACTAGGGCAACTCAAATCCATCAATGCTGGTGAATTATTGTTGGACACTTAAACGAGAAGCCTCAGACACTGAGTACAAATGAAAATCATTAACAAAGTATTTTTAACTTAGTTGAACTATTGCAAAGCAGCAGCACCATTATGCAATTACACGCATTATATTTAATAAAAGTTAATTTTTTGTTTCTCCAAATTCCTACGTGATACAAGTACAGTTGGCCCTCCTTGTCCGCGAATTCCACATGCGCGAATTCAGCCAACTGTGAATTGCAAAAACCCAGAAGTGCTCTTCCAGCACTTGTTGTTCCAGCATGTACAGACTTTTTTTCTTGTCATTATTCCCTAAACAATGCAGTATAACAACTATTTTGCATATCATTTACATTGTATTAGGTATTATAAGTAATCTAGAGATGATTTAATGTATACGGGAGGATGTGCGTGGATTATCGTGGATCGGGATTGAAAAAAATCAGAAGTTCTCTTACTAAGTAAGTCAGAACAGGTACATCCGGTATTATTTAGCGTCAGTTTGTCAAACGTTTGTCTCAGTACATAGTATATAATTTACCTTTCTATGCATATAAAACACTTAAGAACGTATGTTTCAGTGCCAGGCTCAGGAGTGGAAGTTCCCGAGTTCGATCCAGTGACAGATTGCTCCTGAGTGCGCTCTCCACTGTGCCAGGTTGACGTGGAGGATCAAAAACCCAAAACCCAATAATTAAACCACTGCGTTGCTTAGTAATAATTGTAGTTTTCATCGGGGCAGAGCCTTTCTCACTTTATCCTTTAAAATTGTTCCGATTGTTGACCGACGTAACCTAACGCTTTTCCAATGACTGATGGCGTTTCAGCTCTTTCCAATCGCTTTATTATTTCCACTTTATTTTCAATCATGATCGTGATTATTTTCGTGAACAGAAACACTGTGGATTCAGAGCTCTGACGCTGGGTCTTAATGTCCACCACACTGACACAGGTTAAGTAAGGTCTGAGGTTCCGCTGGGTCCTAAGGTCCACTGCATTGAGTCTTGACAGTCCGCAAATTTTGGTATCCGCGAGGGGTCCCGGAACCAATCCCTTGTGGATAAGGAGGGCCGACTGTATTCTGAAATTATATTTGTGTTCAGCTTCAAGCAGTATGTCATAAACAAAAATAAAACTCTGAGGAAGCAGCACTTTTGAAAAAAATTGTTGTCCAGTGTTATTTGTAGTAATATTACTTTGTGTTGTGTGTGAGTTATGTGTACTGTATTGTGCACCTTGGTCCAGTTGACGGTTACATTAACTTGAGTTGTGAATAGAACTGCTGCTATGAGTGAACCTGTCCTCTTCTGATGTTATGATAGAGGAAAGATTATTAATGAAGCTGCTGAATCAGAAGTGTTAGTTTCCCATCCCCCGGTTTAGAAGGGAAGTCTTTTAGCTACTGGGATTCTGAACTGATTCCACAACCCGTGGACTCACTGTCAACGACTCTACAGTCCATGTACTCAATATTTACTTATTTGCATAGATTGTCTTCTTTTGCACATTGGCTGTTAGTCTTTTATCGTAGAATCATAGGAAAGTACAGCATAGAAACAGACCCTTTGGCCCATCTGCTCTGTGCTGAACCATTTAAACTGCCTACTCACATTGACCTGCACTGGGACCAAGTCCCTCCATACCGCTACCATCCATACACCTATCCAAACTTCTTTTAAACATTGAAATTGAGCTCGCGTGGACCACTTGCACTGTCAGCTTGTTCCACACTTTCATGACCCTCTGAGTGAAGAAACTTGCCCTCGAACTTTTCACCTTTCAACCATAACCCATGACCTCTAGTTGTAGTCCCATCTAACCTCAATGGAAAAAGCTAGCATTCATTTACCCTATTGATACTCCTCATAATTTTGTATACCTCTATTAAATCTTCCCTTAATTTTCTACATTCCAAGGAATAATATCCTAATCTATTCAATCTTTCCTTATAACTCCAGTCCAGGAACATCCTTGTAAATTTTCTCTGTACTCTTATTTGCATCCTTCCTGTAGGTAGGTCATCAAAACTGCACACAATACTCCAAATAAGGCGTCACCAACATCTTATACAACTTCAACATAACATCCCATCTCCTATACTTAATACTTTGATTTATGAAGGCCAATGTGCCAATAACTTTCTTTAGGGCTCTATCAGTGATGTCACTTTCAATGAATTATGGACCTGTATTCTCAGATTGCTCTGTTCTAAAGCACTCCTCAGTGCCCTACTGTTCACCGTGTCAGACCAATCCCAGATGGTTCTACCAGGGTAGGTCTTGGTGTATAGTTTTTCATTGATTCAATTGCACTACTTTGTTCTACTGTGGATGCCTACAAGAAAATGGTTCTCAGTTTAGAATTTGGTGACATATCCATACTTTGATAATAAATGCACTTTGAACTCTGAAATTCTTCACCCAGGATAAATATTGTTATCATCAGTGTTCAAAGTGATGTCTTTGTCAGCTGAGGAAGGGCTGTGCTTGGTGATCACACAGAGTGCCCTTGCTAATATTTAACCTCGTGCAGTGTAACCTATCCAGATCGACAGTGAGCATTGAGGGCTATTAGTGCTATTCATCCTAACTCGGCACTCTCTGCTGGGTGGGACTTCCTGTTGGTAGAGGATGTTCCTGGTCTGGCTCTGAAGTTCCTATGGAATGGCATATTTCCTTCTTTCAAGGACATGAATGAACTGGATAGGATTTTGCAATAATCTAGTAGCTTTGTATTGTATTTAATTAACAGTGGAATTCAGACTCTGATCTCCAGATCATTAGTTTACACTTCCACCCTGTGACAAAACCGCAATGATATTGCAGCCATACCTTTCAATAACATGGAATACTTTACATTTTGGTTGTATTCCCAACAAAGATATAGGTAAATCACTGGCAGTGAAAGGTTGTAAGAGTTGGGTGTCTCTTGCGATATGTTTCATAATGTTGCTTAAGTTTCAGAACGAAGAGAGGACTAGTTTTATTATGTCTTCCTCTCTGCAGGGTGGACTTCAGTAAAGCAGTTAGTAGTTCTCCAGCCCAGTATACTGTGGAGGTCCAAGCAACTGCCAGTGGGCAGGCCCACGTTGTCCTCTCCTGGTGGGATGTGGAAATGGACCCTGAAGGGAGTATCAGATGTACTATGGCACCATACTGGGCTCATCCAACTCCAAACAATATCCAGGTAAGGTAGTACAGGTTCTGTGCGATCTGTGACACTGACAGCAGGAAGTGATGGGGGAAGAGGGAATGATAAATGTCTGGTATTAAAAGACTGTTGTAAAGCTAAGTACATCTCAAAAGGCAGGCAATATTGCAAAGAATGCATATTTTAAATTGCAAGTCAGATTTGGAGTATCTCCTGCTTATGAGCTAATACTCTGTGGCATTTGGTTCATCTGCGAGAACACACGTTGTCTCCAGTTAAAAGTTTCATCTAAATGAGGCCTCTCAAGCAATCCTACCCATTATGGGAGTGAATCTTTCTTGTATTCCCTCTATTGCAACTATATTCTTTCCAAGATAGCAAGATAAGACCCGTGACCAGTACTGCAAGTGTGGTTTCACAAGGGTGCCATATAATTTCAGTAAGACACCCTTGAAAACTGACAATCCATTTAACTTCCTATTTGAACAAAGCCTTGTTCTCATCATTGGAGCTTCTGTAGAGATGGTCAACAGTTTCAGGTTCCTTGGCAGCTGCAGCACTAACAACCTGACCTTCATACTAATGCAGTGATCCAAGAAAATTTTTGGCCTTCATCAGCATATTTGCTTCCTTAGGCATCTGAGAAGACTTGGCATGACCATGAGGATTCTCTCAAGCTCCACTGATGGGTTGCATCTGATCCTGGTAATTGGTGCTCCTCTTCTCTTAGCCGTCAGAAACTGCAGAAAGCAGTAACACAGCCCATTCCACCGCAGGCTTGTCATTTCCTTCCTTCCATTCGATTTTCAGGAATGCTAACAGTTTTGATAGGATGCTAGGATGCCTGCTGCCCTGGCAATCCCTTTTATCTCTTCTGCCTTCTGGGAGGAGATACAGAGGCTTCAAAGCATGGATGATCAAATTTTAAGAACAGCTTCTTTCCCTCTGCTATCAGACTTCTGAACCAATCACCTCTTTCACACTCCCTTCCATCGTTCTCAGACTCTTAGCTCTACTCTTCTCGGCTATTCCATTATTGTTACTTCATCATTTATTTTTGCACTGTTTCAGACTGCACTCCTTTACTTGGCAGCATTCTGCTCATCGTATTTATTATTACTATGTATACTCTTTACTCTGAGCTTCACTGAGAAAGGAATTTCATTGCACCTTGGAGTGTAAAACAAAAAAGCAATCAGAATCTAAGTGGTTGCTCTCTTTCTATGTTTACTTTCAAATTTACTCCTCAAAGCACCATTCGGTTTTGCATCATTTAAAAAAAAATCTGCTCTTTTCCTCATTAAGGTGGAGAACTTTACATTTTCCGTATTGTGTTTCATCTGCCTTGAACCCTATCTGCACCTCTCTTGCAAGTTGTGCCATCAACTTTTGTAACATCTGCATATCTGAGTATATTATCCTGGGTCTCCTCGTCCTTATCATTGATATAGATTGTGAAAATCTGGTCCGAATACTGTCCTGCAGTACTCCATTACTTTCTGTCGGTTAACAATTCCTCAGTCTGTATCTGTATACTATCTCCTGCAGCAGTTAGAATTGGAACTGAGTTTGTGAAGTTAAGAGGTTAAGCAAAAGAGATTATGAAGAGAAGACAGAAAAGAGCAAGTGGTCAAACTGTTCTTTTTCATTAACACCATAGTAAATAAATGTGTTGAACCATCTTAATACTAAATGGCAGAACTATAACCTACATGTAAAGTGACTCATGAAAACATATATTGCTCATTACACTTTGGTTGAGAAATAATTTGACCATGCTGCCCTCATGTTTCCCACTTTCTGCAGAGTTTGGTTAAGCAATGCAGTCTCTTTGGCTTGACTTGACTGCACTTTACGCCTGGGTCTGATGGTGTTTTATTTTTCTTGCTCATCAGTGGCGGGATCACTGGATGCAGTGTGTATACTTCCTACCGCAGGAGTTACCTGTCCAGGAAGGGGAACGTCTGTGTATTTCAGCGGTACACGATGACTACTCTCTGTGGTATAAACTACATCGTAGCAGGTAAGGAATGAAGAATTATTACAGGTACACCAGTACACTCGGAAGATTCTAATCCCAGTAATTACAAAGGATACTGAGGGAATAAATCTCTAAATACACTTGCGTGTTCGATGTAGTTAATGTGCTAATGTCGTCATTGAGGGTGCACCTTGCGTGCGCAAATTATACTGTGTACATACTTCCTTATCTAGATTTGCTTGCTGTGGTATCTGGCCTATTATTTCAATCATGTATTCATTTGTCTTTCACTTGGAAGAGTTCCATGATTGAGAAAACTCAGGAATGAAGAAATGAGAAGTGATATATCTGCTCACGTGTTCCATTTTTGTGCTTCACAGTGACAAGCATGAAGCTGAAGTGCTGAATGAGCGTCCCCTCTGCTCCTGTCAGGCCCATCTCATGTGTAACAGGCAGCGATTTGGAGAGCTAAATGACCAACAAAGGAATGACGCCTATATCAAGGCCCTAAAAATGGTGAGTGCCTTGAAATAGTTTGTTAAAGAAGCAGTTCAGTGTTGGAATCTGTCCATGGTAAACAAAGATCAAAATACATAAAGCAGATACTAGAAACCTGAAAAAGTAACAGCAAATGCTGGAAACACCTAGCTGGTCAGGTAGCATCTTTGGAGAGGCAAACAGAATTTGTGGTCAGAGACCATTTGTCAGAAAATAGACTTTTTATTAAAAGTGAGTATTCAGCAGGTTACTTTGAGTCAAAATGCAAAATTGGTTTCTGTTTTGAATGTTCCATGAGTGTTCAAGTAGACAAAATTAAAGCAACATACATAAACTGAGGAACATGTATCCTAAATTAAGATTATAAATAGCAAACTAGTCGAAGGATTGAAGTCTGCTAAGGGTATTTGCTGTTTTGTCAAGACAAATTCTGGCTGAGGTCTGTTAAAAGTTCAAAGTAAATGTATTTTCAAAGTGCATAGTGTGTATGTTAATATATACCACCATGAGATTCATGTCCTCGCAGGCATTTACAGAGTGGAAGAAAAGTAATACAATAAAATTTATGAAAAACTACATAAACAAAGACTGACAAACAACCAACATGCAAAAGAAGACAAAACTATGCACATAACAAAAAATAATACTGATAGTATGAGTTGCAAAGAGTTCTTGAAAGTGAGTCTGTAGGTCGAAGAATCAGTTCAAAGTGGTGGTGGATTGAAGTTAACCACGCCTTTTCAGGAGCCTGATGGTTGTAGGATAAATAACTTCCTGAACCTGGTGGTGTGGGACCTAAGGCTTCTGTACCTCCTACCCGGTGGTGGTAGCGAGAAGAGAGCATGGCCTGGATAGTGGGCGTCTTTGATGGATGCTGCTTTCTTGTGGCAGTGTTCCATATTGGTGGGAAGGGTTTGCCTGCAATGGACTGGGCTGTATCCACCATTTTCTGCAGCCTTTGATTACTCATTTAAGCCACTCCAACCATAGCTCCTGTAGATACAGCCTTTACCACCAAGAAGGACAACAGCAGCAAGCAAATGGGATCACCATCACTTATGTTTCCCTTTATTTTGCATACTATTCTGACTTGGAAACTTTTGGGTATTAAGTCATTGGGTATTAAGTGCTAGGACTGCTTTTTTCAATCTTTATTATTATTAATAATATGAACAAAATACAATTGATATATTAATAAAGGGATTACAAACATACAAATTCCCATTGCACATAAAAGAATACATAAGCAATGATTACAGTATAAATGAGTATTCCCAAAACATGAACCATATAGTATATATAAGAACAAGGTAAATCTAGGTATTTCATAATATATAATATAAAAAAAGAAAAAAATGTTATGCAAAAATAACTAAACTACTAATCTAATAGCTAATAAAGAAGATTAAAAGCAAAAAAAGAAAAAAAAAGAAAAACTAGAAAAAGAAAAAAAAAGGGCTGTTTATAATATCTCACAAGAATACAAAATCATCAGTGTCATCAACTCCGATCCTCTCAACATAAATAAGGTTAAAGCTGGAAAATCAAATAAGCTTTGAACAGGGTCATATTACATCATATGAAAATATTGAATAAATGGTCTCCATATCTTTTCAAATTTAATAGAAGTATCAAATACACCATTTCTAATTTTTTCTAAATTTAAACATAACATAGTTTGAGAAAACCAATGAAATACAGTGGGAGGATTAATTTCCTTCCAATTCAGCAAAATAGATCTTCTAGCCATCAGAGTGAGAAATGCAAT
Organism: Hypanus sabinus; assembly: GCF_030144855.1. Lineage (NCBI taxonomy): Eukaryota > Metazoa > Chordata > Chondrichthyes > Myliobatiformes > Dasyatidae > Hypanus > Hypanus sabinus. The sequence continues at coordinate 16,757,214 of NC_082722.1, read as the reverse complement.
CATTCGACAGGAGGAAGAAGATAAATGAAGTAAGTCCATCATTGGTAAACCAAAAATTGCGGTAATAGGATGGGGTTGTAAATCGATGTTCAATACTGCAGAGATAGTATCAAAAATATCTTTCCAATATTTTTTCAAAAGCGGACATGACCAAAACATATGAGTTAAAGACGCAGTTTCAAATAGACATCTATCACAAATAGGATTTATATAAGAATAAAAATGAGCTAATTTATCCTTGGACATATGGGCCCTATGTACGACCTTAAATTGACCTTGAATACGACCTTGAATGTTTGGCACATATAGATGATGTATTAACTAATTGAAGAATTCTATCCCAATTCTCAATAGGAATAATAAGATTAAGCTCTCTTTCCCAATCATTTTTTGTCTTATAAAGGGGCTCTGAACGTATCTTCATAATTATATTATAAAGTTTTGATATAAGCCCTTTTTGAAAAGGGTTTAATTCAAACAAACTCTCCAAAATATCTGAAGACACAAAATTTGGAAACGTAGGAAGTACAGTACTTAAAAAATGCCTAATCTGTAAATATCTAAAAAAATGAAATCGAGGCAAATTATATTTATTATATAATTGCTCAAAAGACGTAAAACAATTGTCCAAAAATAAATCAGAAAATCTTAGTAATCCCTTAGTTTTCCAAGCCAAATAAGCTTGATCTATAATTGAAGGGTGGAAAAAGCAATTAGATACAATAGGAATATTTAAAACGAATTGAGTCAACCCGAAAAATTTCCAAAATTGAAACCATATACGTAAAGTGTGTCTAACTATCGGGTTGTCAATTCGTTTCGGCAATTTAGAAAGAGCAAAAGGGAGAGAAGTCACTAAAATAGAACCCAGAGCATAACCTGGTACCGATTTAATTTCCAAACTCACCCAATGAGGGCTAAAAGATCCATCCCAGTCTTTCAACCAACATAACAAATATCTAATATTAACTGCCCAGTAATAAAATCTGAAATTAGGTAATGCTTCCTTCTTTGTCTTCTGTAAGTATATTTTACCTAACCTGGGATTTTTATTCTGCCATATATATGAGGAAATTTTTGAATCAACATTAGTAAAAAAAGATTTTGGAATAAAAATTGGTACCGCTTGAAAAATATATAAAAACTTAGGTAAAATAACCATCTTAATAGCATTAATCCTACCTATCAGAGATAAAGATAATGGTGACCACTTAGTAAACAAGCATTTAATCTGATCAATTAAGGGTAGAAAATTAAACCTAAATAGGTCTTTATGGTTTTTTGTGATTTTAATCCCTAAGTAAATAAAAGAGTCAATAACTAATTTAAAAGTTAAATTTCCATAAATTGGGACCTGTCTATTCAAAGGAAACAATTCACTCTTATTAAGATTTAACTTATACCCAGAAAGCTCACTAAATTGAGCCAACAATGATAGAACTGCTGGAATAGATTTCTGAGGGTTAGAAATGAATAATAATAAATCACCTGCATACAAAGATAACTTATAATTAAGATTATTAAGATTATAATTAAGATTAATTTATAATCTGTCCCACGATTAATACCCGAAATATCCTGTGATTCTCTGATGGCAATTGCCAAAGGTTC